>NW_006203855.1:64088-71652 GCF_000334495.1 Tupaia belangeri chinensis
GGGAAAATGGAAGAAAAGGGACTTCTCTTGAAAGAATGGGGAAATGGAAGAGAAGGGACTGTGGTGTGACCGTGCCCCATTGAGGGTGATTTCTCCCTCTGCTTTTCTCTCTGTCTCTGGGAGCACAGATGTTCTCCAGCAGTTAAAAAAAAGTAAAAAGAAAGAAATTAAAGGCAGTACATAAAAACATCCTAGTCTAATGCAGCTAGGTCAATAGATTTCTTTATTTTAAATCTAATGAAAGATGTTATATGAAAATATTTTAGAGGAATAACATGTTTATAGTAATATTAATGATATATTACCCCAATCCTGGAATCACATGGCTTGTCAAAGTTTATGAACTCATTTATTCATTTGAAAATAGTTGAATCACTAATATGTGCCCAGTAATTTTTTAAAAGAATTATTTATTTTTCTTTATTATTATTTTTAAAATTTTCTGTAGAGTACATGTGCTCACCAGAGAAACAGACAAGAGAGATGAATGGAAAGTTAGAAAGCAAGCCACTTTGTCCAGGACTCAAACTGTGTTTGGTCACATGGGAGTCCAACACATTAACCACCATGCTACCTGCTGGCCCAGCCCAATATTGTTTTAAACATTGGACTATAGCAATGTACAAGACAGATCTAGTTCTTATGTCATGTACCTTCAATGCTGAAGGACCCTGGATTCAAAGCCAACTGTATTTAACTCTGAACTCATGCCCTTTCACTATGCTTAGCAAAAGAAGATTAGACTTTATATACTTTGTAAATAATGTTGTTAAAATCTAAAATGTCTGGATAAGATATTTATCCTCTATGTATCGGTTTGCTGGCGGCTACCTGCTTGCAATGTACCCAGAGAGCTGCCAAATATACCCTATCTACTTGGTAATAGGAAAGGCTTTCCAGGCCATCCCCTTCTACATTATGTTTCATCTTGGCATTAATTTTAATGAAGTAATATACTTGTTACCAAAATATCATCTACCATCCAAGAATTTCCATGTATTTAACAGTATTCATTAAGTAGCTCAATAGCACTAAGAGAGAAAACATGATCACAATCCTGGAATTAAATAGATTGTTGAACAAGGAAAATAATGACCGGGAACCCATATTGAATTAATTGTGAGTAGGCTGTCACCTCGAGTACTTTCGGTTCACTCCCTTGCTTCTAGAAGTAAGAAAAAAGGATGGAGAATGAATGGGGACAGCTTAGAAGAGAAGGGAATCTGCATCCTGAAATTAGGCTGAACTATTTCACATCTTCACTTAGCTTAATATGGTAAATGCCCTATGATGAATAGTTTGAATCATGTTTCATTGACTGTTTACAAAATCTAAAAGTGGGGCCAGCATATGACATGGTGGATAAGGCGTTGAACTCCTACATGGTCAACCATGGCTTGAGTCCTGGACCTACTAACTTTCCTTCTCACTCTCCCATTCTTCTCTCTAGTGAACATATCCTATAACAAATACTACTAATAATATAAAAATAATAATTCTTTCATAAAAGAAAACTTAAAGTATTATGTGTAAAGGGACATAAAGCCCCTTACAATAAAACAAAGTTGTTTCTAACAGACATGATTAGTTGAAAAATTTGAAGAAATTAATGTTTACATTGTATCAAAGGAGGCACTTAATTATAAATATCAAATACAAAAAGTAAGTTTTTTTCATCCAATAAAAGCTTCCTGTATTGGAGGACACCCTTAATTCCTGGACAAGAAAATAACTTTGTCATTTTCCATTTTTACATGGTAGCATTTGATCCATCAGCATCCCAAGATCAATATTAGTTTTTTTCTCAGATACGAGTTATTTCAGAAATTTGTCAGAAAAGTAAAATTAAAGTTAGAGTACACGTTGGTTCAAAAATAGTTTCAAATCCATGCGTAGGTTTTAAAATTTATTTATTTGCTTATTTAAATTTAATCACATATCTCTTTAGAGTGTACATTTATTTTTCCAGCACGAATACTATGCATATCAATCAAATAGTTTTTTATTAATATTTATTTTTGTAAGTTTTTGAAGACCCCTAGTAGAAAAGGTCAAAAAAGTAACTTCAACAATATGTTATATGCACTCAATGAATGAATTTATTAAACATGTGTCATTTTGTCTATATAGCTTTGTTGTATTTAGCTTTATCTAATTTTAGCAATTGTGGGGCTTTGTGCACTTCCAGTATAAAAAAGAGTTCATACCTTTTACTGATTTACTACCATTAATACTTTTGCAAGGTACAGCTGTGAGAAACATCAGAGTTAAGGGGCTTATGTTTTGCTCAGGTAACATATTACATTTGCATTTCCTACAGCTCTCATAATTTGGAGAGATATACTGTGTTTGTATGAAAGACGGTTTGAGAATTACTTCAATCCTTTTAACACGAGTTGTTAAAAAGTGCTGAATGAAGATGAGATTGGTCATTAAGCCACGGAATATGCAGAGAATGTTTAAATGCATTTCTGCATTTGGATTATGTCATCCATAAAAATGGTTTCTTAGTTATTTTGATTGCCTATTTCAAAAATGCTTGACAGTTGCATGCTCTGTTAATATATGAGTTCTTGAGAATGTGCATATTTGCTTAGTTATAATGTAATAAAATTAAGATAGTCCTATTAAATACTAATGCAAGTAGTTTACTGGGAATTCTAAACTATTTACGTATGAGTCTACCCAGTGTTCCCAAAAGAGAACTGTTAATGTTTTAAAGTGTCACACTTAAAAATAGAAAAGCAAATAGATTTTTGCTTTCAAATTAAATGCTTTTAAACATATATAAACTGCTTAAAAAATCCTTTTACCTGAAATTTTTCTTGCTTATAGTCATTCTTATTTTATCATCCTTAATTTAGCTAAAACTTTGCACATGTAGATCTATCATTTTACATTATTATTTAGAAATCAGCTGCATGATGGGAACCAGCAGTTAGCATAATGGCTATTCGCTGGACTCCCACGTAGTCGACCGCGGTTCGTGTACCGGACCCGGTGGCTTAAAACTCACGCCGGGCGCGTGTGCATGCGTGCCCAAGATCCCGAGAGGAGAATGGAGGGGAAGGGATTGCAGCATGACCATCCCCCTTGGGGGGTGATTTCTCGCTTTCTGTCTCTATGTCTCTCTCTGTCTGTCTGGCGAGCGCACGCGCCCTACAGTGAAAATCTCTCAAAAAAAAAAAATTAAAAAAAAAAAAAAGAAATCAGCTGCTTGAGTTTTGTGGGAAGGACTCCAGTACAGATTAATGACTATATTTTTGTTTAAAATATTATTTTTAAAAGTTTGCTTATTTTTCTCATCTATGAGCAATAAAGACAGAGAAGGCTATACAAAGACAGCTCTAACAGGGTCTTGAGGCCACAATCTACCCCTGCCTTTACCCAACCCCAACTGTGCATGTACGTGCCTGTTGTACTCAAGAAGGGCTCTGGATGCTAACCCAGAACTTTTCCATGTGGGTCAGACATGCAGAACCTTGCATTTTACTGCTGAGCCACTGTCCAACCTCTTAGATATTGTAATGATAACACTTAATTTTTATTTAATTTTCTTTTATTATCATTATTTTTAAAGATTTTTTGCCAGAAAGTGCTCACTGGAGAGACAGGGAGAAAGAAACTGAGAAATTATTCCTGAGGTTGGCCACATTGCAATCCCTTCTCCATTCTCCTCCTGGGATTTGAGGCATGCAAGCACATGCACCTGGTGTGAGTTTCAAGTTGCCAGGTCTGACACTTGAACATTAGCTGAAATTCAGCACATGATGGTTGACATCATGCCGCCTGCTGGTCCCAACACTTAATTTTTATTTAACACTAAGTTCTTCTCAGTCATGTGATAAATACTTAATAAGTATTTGCTCACTTAATCCTCTGTGAGGTAGACACTGTGCATAGTTAACATCATTATATGCTTATATTGGGGGATTCGGCACAAAATAAACATGTAATTTGCCCAGAACCACAAGTAAGTGGCATATCTGTGCTTTGAAGACAATCCTAGGCATGTCTTGTCAAGTAAAGAGATTCCATGAGATATTTCAGTCACACGAAGGGCAGAATTAAGAAATGTGGCTCATTCTGGCTTCCTGTGGTTGGCAGATTTGTAGCTTTGAAAATAAGATCTCTGTTGTCAGTATTCTATAAGAAAATCTTAGATCTTGACTTTAAGATATAGGTGGTAATGTCTGTATCTGCAAAAACCTAACAAATTTGGAAAGGATTTAACATTGGCATGTTTTCTTAGATATTGTATTTTCCAGTGTTATTTTAAGATAGCCTTAAACCAAGTATCTCTTATTGTTCCTAGGCTTCCATAAAGGAATGATTTCTAGATTTAAAGTGTAACAACTCTCTTTCCTTTTCTCTCTCTTTCTCAGATGATCACGTATTTCTCCTGGAAGCATACCTGGATACACTGATCAGTATATGGCATGTCTGTGGAATAACTATAACATTATAGTCAGAATGTTAATCTGTACAGCATGGTCTAAAAAATGTTCCAGGGTACTCATGTTTACTTTAAATTGTATTACAGCTTCCTTTTATATTGTAATTACGATAGCTGCTACCACTCATCAGGGTGGGGCACTCATGACTGAATACCTGTGGCTTTAGAAGAAGAGAGACCAGATCCACATGTTCTTGCCTTTGCTGTGTGGTGCTCTGTGTTATTAGACATACTGAAGAGAGTCTTCTGCAATGGGAAGGCTCTCACCAGACACGGTCCCTCAAACTTGGACCTTCAGAATCATAAACTGAATAAATTCTTCTTTTCAATTGATCACTCGGTCTGCATAATTCAGTTACAGCAATGGAAAGAGGGAGTTAAACAGTACCTTTTTAAAATGCACGATCATATTATTGGTTTACTCTTCGCAATATATTACCTTTACTCAGGAATGTAATCTAGCACGCTAATATTGGATTAATTAACACATCAGTAGAGTTCTTATTTCACCAGTCAGTTTACATCATCATTTCAGACATCAAGTTCTGTGAATGTTTCCTAAAACAAACAGTAACATAGCTATGCAATATGTCCCAAAATTCAATATGATACACAGTCAATGAAAAAGAGAAAGAAGACAGAAAAAGGGAGGAGATGGAGAAGGAAGATAATATATATGATATATCCTTTCTGATAGATATTTCTTTTCTCATTTTACCGTCAGTGAGGGACTCAGGATACAGAGAGGCTACTAACTTTCCCAGAGTCATACAGATAATGCAACTGGGCCTTCAGCTTCCACTATCTGGCTCCAGATTGATGTTCTTTTAAAATATCTTCCTTTTAAGTTCACTTTTCTATTTCTTCTATGAGTGTGTGTGTGTGTGTGTGTGAGAGAGAGAGAGATGGCACCCCAAAAGATTGTTGACTCTGTGATCTGCCCCCAGCTCTCAGCCAGTTGCAGATCATGTACCCGGTTTACTCAAGGAGGTCTCCACACTTGAACCAGAAACCACCCCATGTGGGCCTTAAAGAGCATTGTGTTTTGCCACTTTCACTCTCTGGTCCCGTGAGATACATATTCTTAACCAGTATGTTATACTACCCCTCTAAAACCTTGGGAAAATATTGCTTTGTAACATCTTACCTTAACATCTTAGCTCTATGAACTCTTTTTGTGAACCTGAGAGTCTACTGATATAGAGAAGTGATGTTTTAAAATTATTTTTTCCCTTATGATAAGGAAATTGAATTGATTCAGTTATGTGCTTGTTCTCATTTATTATAAAAATATGTACTAGCAAGATAACTTGGAACACTCTTCAGTATAATGTGTAATGTTATTAACTCACCGATGTGTGTTCCATGGCCTTGACTTCTCACATACATAGTGTTTGGCCAAATGAAACAAACAACATAGGAAATACTAGTTTTTAGAAAGAAGCAGCACATCTTCAATTCTGAGCCCTCAACATTTTCTAAATCAGTATTTTTTCAAAGATTTTAAAAACTACTGGTCTATGATAATGGTTGAATAGCATACTTTCTGTTTGAAGATACATAATACAATAATTTCATTCAATAACCAATTATTGGCACTTACCAAAGACAGAACTCTGACCGTGGCAATGTACAATCAACATTCCAGTACTGTTCAGTTAGTTTTCAACTTATTAAGGAAAAGCATATATTTAACAGATTAATATAAGCATGGTAACTATGTAAAAAGTAAAATATAGGTTGCAAGGGAGAAATCTCTGCTTAGTTCATTCACTATAGGATGTTCAGAGAGTCGAGGGTCTTGGGATCTGAAGAATGATTTGTAAGTATCAGCTAGAAAGAAAAGAGGCGATGGGAAGGATTGGCGCAAAGAAAATTTTCTAGACATGTAGTATAATACTGCCAAGAATCTCTAGAGATGCAGTCACAGTGGTGCGGGCAGTAGGAGCCCCAATAAGCAATACTTGAGTCACATTGGGAAGGTTCTAGGATTTTGTCCTGGGTCTGCCTGCACACACCATTATGCCCATGAGTGCATCCCTGCTCCTGGCTGGCTGCAGGGCTGTGGGAGTGAACACCCTGTTTAAAGGTGCCTGTCTCTTTCTCTCTCTCCCTTCTTTCATGAAGTATATAAAAGACCAGATCTGGGACCAGCAGTTAGCATAATGGCTATGTCGCTGGACTCCCACGTAGTTGATCGCGGTTTGCAACCTGGACCCGGTGGCTTAAAACTCACACTGGGTGCGTGTGCCTGCGTGCCCAAGATCCCAAGAGGAGAATGGAGGAGAAGGGATTGTGGCGTGGCCATCCCCCCTGGGGAGTGATTTCTCACTTTCTGTCTCTCTGTCTCTCTCTGTCTGTCTGGCAAGTGCACATGCCCTATGGCAAAACCTCTCCAAAAAATAAATAGATAAATAAATTAAAATAAATAAATAAATAAATAAATAAATAAATAAATAAATAAATAAATAATAAAAGACCAGGTCTTATAGCGCAAGTGATCATGCCATGGGATACTTCTTTCTGAGCCATATCTGGAACCTCTCCCACTCACACAGCCTTTTCTTGCCTCCAAATCTTTCTCTGGAATGATGTGGCCAACTAACTGTTCAACAGGAAATCAAACAGTACCCAATGTCAAGAGCTTAGCTTTCAAAATCTTTTTGATTGTTCCAAAGAGAAAATCATATTCTCTCTTTCTGCTTCACTCCTTTAATCTCCCTCTCACTCTAATTTCTGTGTAATACAGCTAAAAAGATTGTGCTTCATGCTTCAGCCATGTTATATACCTTTCTTAGAAGTAAGAATTGACCATGCTTATGAGGAAATTAAATAGTCTCTTAAAATATTTAGGATTCACGGACATGAAGAAAACAAATTTAGATCCAGAAATCAGTAACACACATTGGTTTGCATATCAAAAATTACTTTTATCTTTTTCTCTTTTATCTTGTTTTACGTCTGGATGCATGGCTAGATTACCATTTGAGACTTTATTGCAGTTACGTGTGGCCAGAAAACTAAGTTATAGTCAAAGTGATGTGAAGTGATAAGTGTTGATTTTCAGGGCTGACCCTGGAAATGACCTACATGTATTCCTATATGCTC
>NW_006203855.1:71683-104957 GCF_000334495.1 Tupaia belangeri chinensis
TTTAATTGTTGCCAAAAATAGCAAAGGCCAGTGTGGTCTTGGAAGCCATGTGTTGAGAATAGAAAAGTTACTGTTACTCTGGGACTCCAAATGACTGTGCAGAGCAAGTCATAACTCTTACCACCATCCAACCTCCTTCCTCCCCACTACATGTAAACACATCTTTTTTTCCTTGACTGGTAGTACCTAACCTGGACTACTAATTAAAAGAGAAATGAATTGTTTTCTGTTTTTTGTTTTCTTGCTTAAGTCTTTAATGTTTGGTTAAATAATCTATCCGTATATTTGCTAATGCATCTTAGCCTACCCTAACAGATAAAGAATCTTGACATTTTCATTCCCTGCTTATGAAACATATTGTATTAAATGTAAATGCAACTTTGTGCCCTGTCAGTATTTTTCACTTTCTTCTTAGTCAAGCTTTTTTGAGAAGATCAAAAACTAACTTAATGTATATCACTTTTTACTTTATATGTAATAATAATTTAAACTTGTACAAGCAAAACCTGTAAGTATTAGTAATACCATTCTTAACCCAAGGGGATAATCTGTTTTATTTTAATGGAGAGTTCTTTTAAAGTCTCATTTTTTTTCATTGAAGTGTCCTACTACTTTTAATTATGTATTTCAAACATATGAAATCAAGTTCTTATAATACTTCTCTATGACTGTTAAAATAATGATTCCAATGAAAAAAAAAAATCTAATTTGGACCTGAAATTTTCTCCTTTATACTTCAAAAAGTTTAATATAAGGAGGGTGGAGCATGGTACATTTTTCTGAAGCAAGTTTTCAAAGTTTTTTAATATAAAATTTTAAACATTTTAAAAATGTAAAACCTATTAATAAGCCATAGTGCTGTATATTATTAAAATATCTTTGCACCTAATTGAAAAATTATTAATACCAGTCGTGATCTAAAATTACAAAAATCTCCCTAGATATTCTGGAGGAGCTCTGATTTATCAAACTGTATATATTATGCCACGAACATTCAAGGTCAAAGTCCCTAGCAGCCTTTGCTCTAGAGCTCTGCATATGAAGGAGTCCTGTGGGTTTTTACTGAGTGAGCTGAGGCAATTTACTTTCTATTGCATTACCTTAATTTTTGAAAGGACAAGCAAAAAAGAGAATAAAAAAAGAATGAAAGGAAAAAAAGGAAAAGAAAGCTCACAAAAATTGTTGCTTTGTTAGTCATGGCCAAAATCCCCAAATACCCAGAGGGACCTTTTATAAAAGAGGACTTTTATGAAAGCCCTTTTCCCTGCAAATAAAGTTTGTGCATCATTTGGCTTGAAATAAAATTGAAAATAATCCTTCACATGAAGTAAATTCCATTGTATTTCTCTTAAGTCTATGGTTATTTGCTTGTTAGTGTACCTTCAACTCATTTAAGCCCACTTTCATGGCGTCCAAATAAGTCAGCCATTTCTTATATCTTGAACTCAGATTAAGCTCAATAGTGTCTTTCTACACAGAGATACTTAATCAGACTTTTGAAGCTATTTTTATTTTAAAAGGGCAATAATCTGTATATATAAAATCATTAATCTATTATCAACTCTATTCAATAGTTCTGAATAAGTCAAGAGTTACCACAATTTGAAACTTCCCTCTGAATTCCAGCAAATACATGTTCATGTACATATTTCATGCATCTACATACAAACAACCAAAAAATCATGGATAATAAATGTAAGGTCACATTCAGCAAAGTTTTTCTAATTATCATCTGGTGTCACTCCAGGCCTGACAAAGAACCAAGGCAGAATCTCTGCAGACCCAACCTTGGCAGGAGCCCAAATCCCTGGCACAGCTACCATAAGGTCATGCTGATTCAGAGAGCAATATACAAGGGCACGAAACAAGCACAGGGTCTCACAGCCCAAACTAAAACAAAAACTACAACATGTTTAGTACATACAAAATGTGACACAGGGTCACCCAGAACAGTTTAATCAGTTGCCTTATAAAAAGTCTCCCCTCTTTCCTGAAAGGTGAGCTGAGGTATGTCTGACTTCAGACCTCTTGCGGTCTTGCTCAATAACCTTTCCTTTTTCTCTTGAGTTGGTGCCTCCTGAGTCTTATTTCGAACTGTGACAAAGAGTAAAATGATAGCAAATAGTTTAAACCAAATAATATTGAGAATCTTTCTTTCAACTTTTTCTTCACTTTTTGTGCATTGAAGAGAAAAACTAATGAACAACATAGTAGAACAATTGATTCCTAGTTTCAGAAAGTGTCTAAAGATATGAAGAGATATTGCTTGAATATTATGCGCTATTATTGAGATGATTACTGAAATGGTTATTGAAGTCATCTGGGTGCTTATTGAAATGATCTGAGTCAGCTGCATTTCTTAGAAGCAGTATACAAACTCTGCTTCCAGTCGCTGAAATTACCTGGGTCAGGTAGTAGACCAAGCACAGGCATTTATCTCTTCTTCCCTATTTCCAATTCAGTATATTCTATTGTCAGAAAAGATATTTCTGTTAAGTATATACAAGAAATAGAACAAGAAATAGTATAAGCAACACAACTGATAAAAAATAAGGACTTTCTAGAAAACAGAAAATAGATGAGGTTATATTTTGGGAAAAAAGAAAACTACACTAAAAACCAAAACAGGCACAACATATTTTATAACTTGTTGCGTAGGTGAGAACAGGCTTTATCACAGAACATACTAAGGAACTCCAAGATTAGAATCAACTATGAAAAAAGAGGAATTTTGGTATGGCAAAATTACATGTGTAGGTAGCAGCTGATAACATATAAAACTTGTATAAGTGAAACCTTTAAGGGTGAGTAACTGCTTAAGAACTAGATCAGCCTCTCTTGGCTCCAGGAGTAGCTGCATTGTTACGATTAATCTTGTTGCGTTCTTAAGCTCAAAACAGTGGAGACTTCTTTTATGGTTACTGGTGTCAGAGAGAGAAACAGCAGTAAAGGTTTAATAGATAGCTGTGTTTTCACAGTAAATATAGAGAGATTGTTATGAAGGGAAGAAGTTGGTTCCACTTAAGATTGAAGCACACTGTATATTCTAGTAATCAGTCCCTGATCTGAGGCATAGTTTGTTAATATTCAATTGTCAGAGAAGTTGTGATGCATTTTTGCATAGAAAAACAGAAAGAAATATGTCATAACTTTTCTGACAACCCAATAAATTCTCCCATCCTGAGGGTTGACTCTTCACCCCAATTATTCTTTCTTTTGCTGCGGAGAAGCTTTTCAGCCTGATGTAGTCCCACTTGTCTATTTTTGGGATTATTGCTTGTACGTTGGGGTTTTACTTAAAAAATCTTACTTGCAAAAAAATAATCAGCCCAATTGAAAAATGGGCAAATGAACTGAACAGACAACTCTCCAAGGAAGACATAGGAACAGCCAAAAAACATGAAAAAATGTTAACATCTCTTAGGATAAGGGAAATGCAAGATACCACTTAACCTCAGTCAGAATGGCTAAGATTAAAAAATAAAGAAAGAAAGAATGATAAGTGCTGGTGAGGCTGTGGTGAAAAGGGAACCTCGTACACTATTGTTGATGATATAAGCTAATACAACCTCTGTGGAGAATGATACAGAGACTTCTCAGGAACCCACAAACAGAACTACCATATAACTCAGTAATTCCTCTTAAGTATCTACCCAGAGGATAAAAAAACCCTCAGTCAGGAAAAACACTGGTACATTCCTGAAATTCCTGCTTATTTCAGTATTATTCACAATTGCTAGGACATGAAATCAACCCTAATGTCTATGAACAGATAAGTTGATTGAAAAAATATGGCACATGTATTCTAAGAAACACTTTTCAGTCATGAAAAAAAAAATGAGATCCTGACATTTGATATAAAGTGGATGAATATGAAAGATTTAATGCTAAGTGAAGTAAACCAGACTCTGAAAGACAGGCATTGTATGTCCCCACTCAATATATATTGAATATCTGCACTCTATAGCACAAACTGAAAGATTGGAAGGTATAATAGCAGGGAGACCAACTGTAGATACTAGAGATAATATGGAAGGGAATGGGTAGTAGGGGGTAGGAAATAGAGGGTGAGAGGGAGAGGATCAGGAAAAAAAGCAAAACATTTAATAGACACAAAAATGAAGAATTATTTGTTGATGATAATATATATGGTAATGCCTTTATCCTGACTAATAAGCACTGTATTTATGCTGGGAAAAACCATGTTGTAATATTGTAAAGATGTACAGTGATTAAATGTAATTTTTTAAAAAAAATACTGAAGCACACTGCAATGTTCATACTCCAAGTAAAGCTAGTCTCAATACAATCATTATAGGACTCTCTCTCTGGCTCCCTGTTCCCATGACATGAAAGAAAACTGGCCTCTCACTTAAAGCAATACATTTCAATGTAACTTGGCAATATTATTGAAAGACAATATGTATCATTGCCTTGTATGAATATTTGCACTTCTGAATATCTACCCTAAGGAGGTACTTGAACATGTGCAGATGTGTATTTGCACATGGATATTGATTTTAATTGTTTGTATAATGGAGGAAATAGAAACATAACAAGCATTTTCCAATAAGACACTAAAAAAACAAAATACAGTAGGTCTCTATAAGCCAATATGTTGTCATTAGAAGTCATATTACATGGAGATGGATTTAAGAACAGTTAAAATATTCTATATCTTGGCTGGAGGTTGTTTATGTAGTTGTGTACATTGCTAAAGTTCCTCAAATTGTGATCTGTACTCTTTAGTGTATGAAATTATACTTTAAAAAAGTAAAATGTAGGTAAAAAATAATTACTGATATGGAAACTTCTCTACTATTGCTAGAAGGAAGAAAGTTTGGAACAACAACGACTATAAAATAAATTTTAAAATTTAATTAAAAAAACAAATTTACTTATCAATGTATATGTAAACATAAATACACACACAAATGTGTATATGCATACATATTATACAGTTCTACACATAGATAAATACACACTTATACACATATAAGCATAAGTGTTTATGGTTAGGGCTATTTTCAATTCATACTAAATTCAGTTTGCTGTTTTCAAAGTTAAAGTTCAGAAGGGTGTAAAACTTTGGAAAAAGTAAAAGTGAGGTCTTTGCCTCTGACAAATACACTTCATTACAGGTTGAACTTCTCATCAACATTTGTTTATCAGGCATTTTTAAAAATCTCTTAACAATAGTGACAACCAATCATAAGATGAAATAAAGGAAACTGGAAATCAGAGCTTTCTTCAATATTTCCTAAGTGATCATTGAAATTCGCATCTCAGGGATATGTTTATAAAATTTACCTTCCAGGGGCCAGCAGGTGGCATGGTGGTTAAGGCACTGTACTCCTACATGGCTGACCATGGTTCGAGTCCTGGACCTGATGGTTTGTTTTCTCATTTAACCTCTCTCTCTGGTCAAATTAAATAATAATCATATAATAAATAAAATTAAATGGATAATTCTAAATAAATGCTAAAGCCAACCTTCCAAACTAAGATGTGCTTGACCTCACTATGTGATTGCCTATTGCTGTTAATCTACACATATCAAAAAAAATAGGTACTAGAGGGTAATGTTTTTTCTTCTTCCTGGGTGCTCTTATTAAAGGAAGGCATGCTAGAAAATGAGCATAAGCCATGGTATTAGGCAATATGCAGGGAGATGCTGTAAAGTCTAAACAAATTGAATGTTGTGAAGGAATTCTTTCTGGCACTCCTTTCACTATAACATATTATTTAATATTTTACCCTCTGATTCACATTAATTGTAAGAAATGTTTCTATTATTGTAATTTAGGTATCAATGGTAGGCCCAGTGGTTTCACTGGGCATCAAACAGAAGAAAGTATCTCCAAAACTTAAAGTAACAGAGAAGCCATTATGAATTTTGTTTTTATTGCCAGAAAGTACATGTGCTTATCAGAGAGAAAGAGAGAGAGAGAAAAACAGAGAAAGTAGCCCCTAGTTGGGTGTGGTCATGTTGAAGTCCTTTTTTCTCCATTTATCCATCCCATCAAGATTTTGGCATACGTACACACAAGTCTGTTACATTTTCAAGTTGCCAGGGCCAGGCAGGATTTGAACCAGTGTCAGCCATGTGAGATCCAGATTCCAATATATAGTGTCTAACCACTGCACTGTGAAGTCAGCTTCATTACAAGTTTTGTTGATATGTATAAAAATGTAGAAATAGGAAATTTGAGGCCAAATATTTTGGAGATATTTAGACCTTAACAGAGAAGAGTTAAGATCTTACAATGCTTGCAATGGTGAAGTAAGAGCAAATAGTAATAATAATAAACAAATATATATGTCACATGCCAGAAATGAGCAAAAATATAAGAGATTTGCCTAATTCAGACAACCAGAGAAGTTCTAACATGAATAATTGAGAGCTATTAGTTAATTGCTGGTTCTCAAACTTTTCTGGTCAACGGAATGACCTATATATTTTTTTAACTTTTAAATGATTAATTTTTATTATATGACATTTATCTCAGTAAGTTACATACATATATGTCATTGCATAGATAAAAAATACATTTAGAAAATCAGTGAAAGGCAGATGTTTTACTAAAGGAATTACCTATACTTTTAAAAAGACTTGTTCCTGCCTTGGCCACATTCCCAGGAAATATGATTAGTTTGAGGTGTGAACTTGGACAGCAGATGAGTTAAAAGACTCTCAGATAGTATCAATATGCAACAAGTCTTAAAAATCAATAGTTAACTTTTCACTCAGCTTGGGAAACAATTAGTAAATATCCTCTTTTTATTTTTATTTTTTTTAAGAGGTTTTTGCTATAGGGCATGTGTGCTCGCCAGACAGACAAAGATAGAGAGACAGAAAGTGGGAAATCACCCCCTTGGGGGAGTGACCATGCTGCAATCCCTTCTCCTCCATTCTCCTCTCAGGATCTTGAGCACATACGCACACGTGCCCCACGTGAGTTTTAAGCCGTTGGGTCCAGGACTTGAATCGCGGTTGACTACATGGAAGTCCAGAGTACAACCATTACGCTAAATGCTGATCCCATTAAATATCCCTTTTCCAGCTGAAACCAGCGGAATGAGACACATACCTAATGTTAATCAAAACTTTCATTTGATGTATCTGACATATTTCAGATAACTGAGTTAATGCCCCCATATAGATGAATAATTTAATATATGTTTTAAAAAGGATCTTGAATGGATTTTTTATTGCTTCTATATAGGTATTTTTTAAAAGAAATTATTATTTTAAGTATGTTATAGACGATGGAGTATAATTTTCAAAATAACCATTTCTATACATCTACAAGTATGGTTTAGTAAATATTTTTGTAGGAGATAGGTAATATTCTTTTCTTTACACATTTTAAGGTCTCTGTTGCTACTCACCTCTATTGTTATGTGGCAAGAAAGCAGTCACAAAGCATATGAAAATTAACAGACATGTCTGTGTTTCAATTAAATTCTAATTACAGGAAAATAAAAAGGTGAATATGGGGAACCATCTTTTCATGCTGCTTAAACTAAATGATATGAGCCTTGCTAAAGAAGTTATAGTCCTGGGCCAGCCCCATACCTTAATGTTTAGGAGAACAGGTTCCCTCATGGCCAAATTGGAATCCCTACCTAGGTGGTTTGAACAATCCATGCCCCAAATTCCAAAGGAAAAGAGAACTGGAGAACGAAGTGTGGCATGACCACACCCAATTGATGAGTGCTCTCTCTTTCTCTCTCTTTTTTCTCTCTCTTTTTTTTTCTCTCTCTCTCTCTCATCTTTCTTTGGTGAGTGCACACAACCTCTAGCAATAAAAAAACCTGTTATATTCTTTAAGATAAATGAAGATCATCACTTTCAACTGATCAATTTGTCTTATTCTTGCTTAGTATCTACCATATTATCTCCTCTGGCAGGAAAATACATAATAGATACACCTAAATTGAAATATAGAATGTGAGTTTTTAAATCTCTGCTTCCAGATAAACCAGCTAGATCCTACATCATGACTACATTCTGCAAATGAGAAAGAAGATAGTTTGTTGAGCATCCCTAAAAGAATCTCTGAGAACTCTACTGGTTGACAGTTGAGTCTTCTGTCCAGAAGAATTGTTAGGAAACAGTCCTCTATCCCCAGTGACCAAGCAACAGTGACAGGATATGCCAACAAGCATGTTTGGTAACTAAGCTTTTTAAATATTTTCTACCAGTGATGGAGTCTGATCCCATTATTGAGCCAGAATGAGGACTAGTCTTGCTTATTCTTCAGCCAAAATCACTGTGTGTCCAATCACAAGCATTTATATACTTGATGGAAGGACTAAGCTCATGGGGTAAAAATGATCTTATTGTGTCAAAGCCAAATGGAGATAAGCTGATTATCATGGAAGGTTTGAAGCAAGAGAAATTGGAAAACAGAGCACTAAACATCTCTTATTATCAGCAAATGTGCAGAGCAGCTGCTGGTAATCACCAATCACAACAAGCAGATAAACAGAAAAGGGAAAAATATTGTGGATGCACCCAAATTCTGCATCTTGGCATCTAACTGAGCATAGCACAGAGCATCAGCATGAATTCAAATATGTGTGAATCACAGTAATCATGCGAAGTGCTAAATCACACATTTCGTGATTTAGCCAAGCTACCAAAAACACTACCTAGTATACCACAAGTTCTACCAGGGTGTTTAGACTCAAACTTCTAAAGAGTCATAAGACACACACACTCCTTCCCAACAACCTTCTGTGTTACAACATCATAAAGCATTGATCACATTAAACAAGCAAAACAAATTGGATGTTTGAATCAAAGTTACTGACAATAACTTTCATAAAAACTGAGTTAACAGGATCTGTCTTATAGTACAGTGGTTAAGTGCTGTGTGTAGGGAGCTGATGTTCACTTGTAGTTCAAATCCTGACCTCAGTGCTTTGAAAGATATACAAGGGTCATGTATGTATGTGCCCCAAATCCTGACAGGGTGAAGAAGTGGAGGTAAAAAAGGATTAGAGTATGACTAAACCCCATTTGGAGAAGGCTTTCTCTCTCTTTATTTGTCTCTTGTGTGCTCATGCAATAATAAGAAGATGAACTGATTTAAAAAAAAAAACATGAATTCAAAGAACTGCATACACATGCATATATCCAATCAGAACATTTAATATTCCTCATTTATTAAACTTATCAATAGGCGCAATCTCATGGAGCTTATTAACCAATTAAGAGAGGTTTAATGCAGAAGAAATTAAGCAAAATAAAAATAGCATATAATGGGTAAGACATTAAGTGTCACAGAATATCAGATAGAGAAACACATTGAATTACAAAGTTTCAGTGAGGGTCATGAAATGCATTGTGAAAGATGGCACACTTGGATAGATGGAGAAGAGGTGAGAGAAGGTTGAAATTTGGGTTTTTCAGGGAAAAGGAATGCCACAAACAAAGACAGTGAGATAAAGATGTATTTCATATAGAGAGATAAGAATTGAATAGGTGAGACCTAGAGTAATTTATCACTCAACATGACAAAATTATAGACAGCATAGCGAAGCTTTCTGTCAAAAGTCTTCCCTTGTGAGATTGAAACTTATCTTGAGCAAGTGTTAGATCATGGAATTGACACATGAGGACTACTGGAGGCAGATGATAGAAATGTTGTTGCCTGAAGTTGAAATATTCTCAAGGCAGGGTTGGGGTATACCAGTTGTCTCATCCTTTTCCCATGGATGTCTCTCATTCCTACATTATTTTTGACTGGCTATCAAGTGACTACAAAAGGCTATCAAGTGACTAGAAAACCTCCTAAACCTCCTATTATACCTAGGCCATAATGAAAACCCCAGTTTTAGGTTGAATGACAATTAGTTCCCCAAATGTTTTTAGGTTGGAAATTCACTGTGGATGATGATGATAAAATAATATTTTAGGACTGCTGGGGAGTGAAGACATTAGTTGTAGTTTGGAGACAAAAGCATAATGCTTTTTGCGTGAAGTCTGAGGACTTTTCCTAGCACTAGTTCACCCAAATTTTCTGCTATATCTTTTTCTAGAATATTATTGTTTTGTGTTTTGCATTTAAGTCCATATTCATGTTGATTTAATTTTCACAAGCGTGAAATTTAGAAAAGTTTTTATTTTTTAATCTATGGATATTCAATTTTTCCAGCATTATGTGTTGAAAAGTCTATCTTGCATTGAATTGCTTTCAGTTTTGGTCAAAAATTAATTGGATATATTTGTAGATCTATTTCTTATTCTCTATCATGTTCCATTGTTCATTGTCTCCATCTTCTTGCTGACATCACACTGTCTGGATTACTGTGGCTATAAGGTAAGCCTTTATAACAGGTAAAGTTGTTTTTTTTTTTCCCACTATATTCTTCTGTTTAAAAGAGTTTTACATATTCTAGGGCCTATAAATTTTCATATAAATTTTAGAATGAGCTTGTCTCTGTCTACAATAATGTTGCTGGGGAACCAACAGTTAGCGTAATGGCTATGTCGCTGGACTCCCACATAGTTGACCGCGGTTTGCGTTCTGGACCCGGTGGCTTAAAACTCACGCCGGGTGCGTGTGCGTGCATGCCCAAGATCCCGAGAGGAGAATGGAGGAGAAGGGATTGTGGCGTGGTTATCCCCTCTGGGGGGTGATTTCTCGCTTTCTGTCTCTATGTCTCTGTCTGTCTGGCGAGCGCACACGCCCTATAATGAAAAACCTCTCCAAAAATAAATAATAATAATGTTGCTGGGATTTTGTAAGAAGTTCATTCTATTGATTTGTAGAGAGTGTGTCTCTTTTTATATTGAGTTTTATAACTCATGAATAGGGTATGTCTTCCCATCCATTTGGGCCTTCTTGATTTCTTGCATCACTAAATTAAAAATAAGGTCCAAAATGTTACAGAATAATTACTAAATAATTCTATTGATGTAATATTCTTTTAAAAATGTGAAAGTAGATAATAGATTAGTGATGCTAGGAGTTAGGTACAGAGCAGTTTAGGGATAGGAAAAGTAAGAGTTTGGATGTGGCTTTTAATGACTAACCTGAGGAAACGTTACGGTGATGGAACTGCTGTGTAATTTGATTGTAGTGATGGATATGTAAACCTATACATGTGATGAAATTTAATGAAATTAAAAACACATACAAACAATAAAAGCAAATCTGAGTAGATGTGGATAAAGATCAGTGAATTATATCAATGTTAATGTTTTGGCCTTGCTATTGGACTATAGTTTGGATATATGTTACCATAAAGCAACATTGGAAAAGGGCACATGGGATCTATCTGTATTACTTTTTACCTGTGCATGTGAATCTATAATCACCTCAAACTAAAAAGCTTGCTTAACATAAAACCAAAATGCAACGTGATAAGTGCTAAGATAAAAGGATACACAAGTAGGTCATTACAGAAGCAAGTTGTAGGGCTATAAATTCTGGGCTGGAACATAGTAGGACTATACAGTCTACACTGGTAAGCCAAGAAAACTGAATAGAAATTAGCCAAATAGCAAGTAGGGAAAAACTTACCAGACATAAAGATCAATTTTTGCAGACAATGTAGTCTAGAACATGTTACTTCTGAGTATTTTAAGTAATTAATGTTCTCTAGTTAAGAAAAAAAGATTTTATTGGAATGGAAATTAGTAGTCAATTCTTTAAGGAATATGTGATAATGTAAATGCTTATGGATCCAAACCAAAAAGTTATGTGAAGCTCTTCAAAACCTGTATCTACAGATATTAAAATGATATAATGGTAGCATAATGAATGTGATTGATGAGTCTAAGACTGGAGGCATAGGCAACATAGTTGCAGAAATCCAGGTAAAATTCAAGACAAAGTGACATCACAAAATAAGAACTGGGCAAATCCTGGCTGAATGTTAGACAGCAGTAGTAAGGATATTAAGAAGGGGATAGAGAGTCTTTATTTTTTTTGGAGAGGTTTTTCGCTATCGGGTGCATGTGCTCGCCAGACAGAGAGAGGCAGAGAGACAGAAAGTGAGAAATCACCCCCCAGGGGGGATGGTCACACCGCAATCCCTTCTCCTCCATTCTCCTCTCGGGATCTTGGGCACGCACGCACACGCGTCCGGTGTGAGTTTTAAGCCACTGGGTCTGGGATGTGAACCGCGGTCGACTATGTGGGAGTCCAGCGACATAGCCATTACGCTAACTGCTGGTTCCCAGAAGGGGATATAGAGTCTTGAACAGCAGTTAGATATAGATGATATGGTAAACAATCAAGATGACTTGTAAATTTCTTCTTGGGAAAACCCAGGAAGATGTGATTCCAGGGTTACAGATATGAATTTTTCTTAAGAATTTAACTATGCTGTTTAATTTTACTATAAACACACATAACTATAAGATCATCTTTCTTTTTTTTTTCTCCTTCTTCTCTCTCTAATGAGGTATTCTAGTTCATCTTGTGCTGAAAGTTTTAGTGGACAGCAAAGGTGACCAGGTGACAAGATAAGCAATTTCAGTATTTTTGGTTTATAAAGTTTCAAACCATGCTAAATTACTCAAAAATAGTATGTTTGTGTTATACTTTTTAAATTTCACTTTAGAGGAAAGTGTACACTGCAGTTCTTTGTTCTAAATGTTAAAAAATAATATGTTCATACTGGAAATCAAAAATGTAATATTCACATAAGGCATATAAGCAGTGACCCTCAAGGATTTGCAATGTCTCTGAAGCTGCCAATAGGTGGCAAAAACACTAATTTTAACTTCGAGACAACATATTGTATTTCTTTTATGATATCCCTGCAGTGGTGAAAATAGGAATTATTGACTGTGGGAGCTCAGCCTACTGTGTTGTTAATCACTGTATTGCTATTAATTGATTTCCTTAGGCATGAGCTAGAAGGTCCTAGGACACCACTTATTAATCCTATTTCCCACTCTTTATGCAGTTATTTTGATACCTCTTAGAGAGTGGAGTTTTTAGAATGAAATGCTTGATTTTCATAACACAGATATCTTTGTATGGAATAAATAAGAACAAATCAGTTTAAACAATGCAGTAATGACTTGAAATGATAAAGATTTGAATTTTTCATTTTCCTCCTTGTCTCCATTATCATAAATAAATCATCTGAAAATAGGCATTTGAGGTCAGCAGATGATGTGGTTAAGGTGACTGTATCTCACATGGCCAACTGTGCACTTGGAATCCTGGACTCAGCATCTTGAAAAACACACGGGGTACGTATGATTGCATGCCCCAAATCCCAAAAGGAGACTAGAGTGTGATTCCATGTCCCAAATCCCAAAAGGAGCCTAGAGTAGAAGAGATTGCAGTGTGGACAACCACCCCGGCATAGGCAGAGGGTGCAGGGGGGTGGTTCTCACTTTAATGCTTTCTTTTTCTGTCTCTCTCAGGGGAATGCACATGCCTTATAATAACTGTAAATATATATATATATGTATGTGTGTGTGTGTGTGTGCGTGCACAATTTATAGCGAACTATAAATTATATGCATTAAATAGTCCATTCACCTTGAGTGTGTGTGCAAAAACCTTGAAGCCTTTCACTATTCTCATGTCATATAGGAACCATAATATGGCTAAAGAAATTCTGTTTTGTCAAAAAAAGCATTCCAAATCACTAGAAGCTAGAAACTTAAGTATTGTGAGTTGCTTTCTTCTTTCCAAAATCTGTAGCTAACAATGGAAAGTATGAGATTAGATATTAAGTAAAACTATATCTTAGAAGAAAAAATTTATAATGATATATTCAAAATAATAGAATGCGTGTGCTGACATTAATCTATTTATAGATGTATTTAAACAGTGAGTGCATGTCTACTTTAACTAGACAAAATGGGGGAACTATTATTCAATGCATTAGAAAGTTTGATTGATTAATCATTTTGCCCTTTTTCTTAATAGACTATTACAGTAGTAGACAAAGGAAGAAATAAAGTGCCCAGCTAATCGATCTGTATTATATTGGAAAGGTCAAAATAGAATTGTACATTACTACTGTCAGAAATATAAAACATTAACATTTCCGTACCATATTCTCATCACAGAAATTGTAATGGAGACTGAAAAAGATACAATATTCGTCCATTCCCATGTCCAAAATAGCTATTAAGTTGGAAATAGAATGATATAAATCTAATCTCAGGAGAGGTAATGACTGAAAGAAAATCCTATGGATTCATGCCTTTCTTTTGTAGGATATCGACTTCTCACTTGAGCCATCCTGTAAGTACTCAGTTATTCCTTCCACAAGAAACACTCAAACTGACATACGTTTACCCATGATTCATTATGTTTCTATTAGAAATAGACCAAGACATAAAGAGTAACTAAATAGAGCTCGGTCACCATTGTATCTACTGTTAAGATGCTGTTTCTCTGAGACTGAGGCCACGTGGGAGGCCCAGGTTCAAACCTAGGCTCAGCCTACACAAGCCGGACCAGGTGGTATGTCCTTACAGCCCTAGCTAACTGGAGGGCTGAAGCAGGAGGATCGTGACATGGCAAGACCCTGTCAAAATCTCTCTTTTTCTCTCTCTCCCCAATGCAGTTCTTTGTTCTAAATGTTAAAAAATAATATGTTCATACTGGAAATCAAAAATGTAATATTCACATAAGGCATATAAGCAGTGACCCTCAAGGATTTGCACTGTCTCTGAAGCTGCCAATCGGTGGCCAAACCACGGCAAAAACACTAATTTTAACTTCGAGACAACATATTGTATTTCTTTTATGATATCCCTGCAGTGGTGAAAATAGGAATTATTGACTGTGGGAGCTCAGCCTACTGTGTTGTTAATCACTGTATTGCTATTAATTGATTTCCTTAGGCATGAGCTAGAAGGTCCTAGGACACCACTTATTAATCCTATTTCCCACTCTTTATGCAGTTATTTTGATACCTCTTAGAGAGTGGAGTTTTTAGAATGAAATGCTTGATTTTCATAACACAGATATCTTTGTATGGAATAAATAAGAACAAATCAGTTTAAACAATGCAGTAATGACTTGAAATGATAAAGATTTGAATTTTTCATTTTCCTCCTTGTCTACATTATCATAAATAAATCATCTGAAAATAGGCATTTGAGGTCAGCAGATGATGTGGTTAAGGTGACTGTATCTCACATGGCCAACTGTGCACTTGGAATCCTGGACTCAGCATCTTGAAAAACACACGGGGTACGTATGATTGCATGCCCCAAATCCCAAAAGGAGACTAGAGTAGAAGAGATTGCAGTGTGGACAACCACCCCGGCATAGGCAGAGGGTGCAGGGGGGTGGTTCTCACTTTAATGCTTTCTTTTTCTGTCTCTCTCAGGGGAATGCACATGCCTTATAATAACTGTAAATATATATATATGTATGTGTGTGTGTGTGTGTGCGTGCACAATTTATAGCGAACTATAAATTATATGCATTAAATAGTCCATTCACCTTGAGTGTGTGTGCAAAAACCTTGAAGCCTTTCACTATTCTCATGTCAAATACTTTGCCTAATATGGCTAAAGAAATTCTGTTTTGCCAAAAAAAGCATTCCAAATCACTAGAAGCTAGAAACTTAAGTATTGTGAGTTGCTTTCTTCTTTCCAAAATCTGTAGCTAACAATGGAAAGTATGAAATTAGATATTAAGTAAAACTATATCTTAGAAGAAAAAATTTATAATGATATATTCAAAATAATAGAATGCGTGTGCTGACATTAATCTATTTATAGATGTATTTAAACAGTGAGTGCATGTCTACTTTAACTAGACAAAATGGGGGAACTATTATTCAATGCATTAGAAAGTTTGATTGATTAATCATTTTGCCCTTTTTCTTAATAGACTATTACAGTAGTAGACAAAGGAAGAAATAAAGTGCCCAGCTAATCGATCTGTATTATATTGGAAAGGTCAAAATAGAATTGTACATTACTACTGTCAGAAATATAAAACATTAACATTTCCGTACCATATTCTCATCACAGAAATTGTAATGGAGACTGAAAAAGATACAATATTCGTCCATTCCCATGTCCAAAATAGCTATTAAGTTGGAAATAGAATGATATAAATCTAATCTCAGGAGAGGTAATGACTGAAAGAAAATCCTATGGATTCATGCCTTTCTTTTGTAGGATATCGACTTCTCACTTGAGCCATCCTGTAAGTACTCAGTTATTCCTTCCACAAGAAACACTCAAACTGACATACGTTTACCCATGATTCATTATGTTTCTATTAGAAATAGACCAAGACATAAAGAGTAACTAAATAGAGCTCGGTCACCATTGTATCTACTGTTAAGATGCTGTTTCTCTGAGGCTGAGGCCATGTGGGAGGCCCAGGTTCAAACCTAGGCTCAGCCTACACAAGCTGGACCAGGTGGTATGTCCTTACAGCCCTAGCTAACTGGAGGGCTGAAGCAGGAGGATCGTGACATGGCAAGACCCTGTCAAAATCTCTCTTTTTCTCTCTCTCCCCAAAGTAGAATGGCAACTAAGAACCACGTTTTGCATCACATTAAATTGATCTTGTATGGAAAATGGAAAAGAATTATACATGAATATCAACGGGCTATGAGTAGCTTCACATTTAACACATTAAGATATTTAATGTAAAAGTCGACAGGTGGCGTGGTGGTTAAGGGTGCCGGACTCCCTCATTGTCGACCGTGGTTTGAGTCCTAGTCCTGGTGGCTTGCTTTTTCACTTCCTCTCTCTTGCTCTTGTTGTGTCCCTCTTTGGTCTAATTAAAAGAAAGAGAGAGAGAGAGAGAGGAAGAAAGAGAAAGAAGGAAAATGAAAGAAAGGAAGGAAGGAAGGAAGGAAGGAAGGAAGGAAAGAAGGAAGGAAGAAAGAAAGTTAAAATAATTCTAAAAAAAAGATACTTTCTATGTTGGGGCCAGCACATGGTGTGGTCATTTGAGGTGCTGAATTCCCACATGGTCAACCACAGTTTGAGTCCCAGACCTAGTAGCTTGCTTTCTCATTTTCCCTTTCTTTCTTCCGCTCTGGTGAGTAACCTACAGCAAATTAAAATAATATTAATAAATAAACATGTTAATAAATGATTCTTTAAAAAGATATTTAATGGGGCTGGCAGGTGGCACGGTCGTTAAGAGAGATGGACTCTCACATGACCGACTGCGGTTCGAGTCTTGGACCTGGCAGCTTGTTTTCTCACTTCCCATCCCCGACTCTGTCCCTATCTGTTCAAATTAAAATAATTAAATAAAGTTAAATAAAATAATTCTTAAAAATATATTTACCATGTTAAACATTCTGTGTAACCCTGCCAACTATGTAATTGTGCTATTCCTAAAGAATTATGGAAAAAATACATTTCTTATGGAATTTATGTTAATATTATATAAATATTGTGTTTTATTTTGTGGGATTTTAAAACATAGCAAGTGCAGAAATTGTACATGCACATGTGCACACACACACACACACACACACGCCAACCTGTGAATTACATTATTTATGAGTATGCTAAGTACAAAACCAGTTGCTTAACAGAGCACTTTTGAAAAGAGATCTGAGTTTTAAGAGGCATTGACAATTTGAGGTCCTTCGTAGCTTTGAAAGCAACTTATATTCTTTTTCTGCCTCTTGGCATTCAGCTTGAGTTGAAACTCATATGGAAACCTCTTACATTAAGTTATACCTCTGAAAAACTTCAATGATGATAGTACTTGCATTGGTGGCTTCATTGTTATTTTAAAATATGCTTACTTTGAGGGAAAAAACACAATGGCTATTAACTCAGACTGTCAAAGACACAAATCTTATGAGAATGAGAATTTCCAGGAAAATGCTTCTATTTGAAAAAAAAGATTATATTTTAAACTTGTCATTAAAAGCCAAATGCAATTAGTAAATATCTAAATGTATTTAAATGACTCTTAAGTATAGCATAGTTTGTTATAAAATATATAGATTAGTAATAATGTTTCCAAAGAATTTATAATCTGTCATACACATAATAAAAGGTAGAATCCCATACATGCTACAAATATTTTAGCCTTGTAGAGTTACACTAACAGAGTTTAACAAATAAAAATATCAGAGGAGAAAACAGGAGATCAGTATCTTAAATAACAAAATGAAAAGGAAGGGTGCCAAAAAAAAAGGGGGGGGGACTATATAAGAAAATTTTGAGAGATTCAAGTTTACCAGAAAATGGTTTAAGTACTTGAAGAGGCATTCAGATAGGAAGCCTGGAAACTTTAATAGATCGCATTGCATATTGCCTGAATAAGAAAATGAATATGTTAGATACCACTTGATAGGAGAAAATTTGAAGCTTTTTGGAAAAAAAAAAAAAACATAAATAAAGAAGATTTTTTTTTTTATTAGTTAAGGTTCTCAAGAAAAGTAGAACCAAAAAAATATATCTAGATCTAAATGTATTCAGCTCTCTAAATGTGTGGCTTCCATATTCACAGATTCAACCAATCATGGGTCAAAAATATTAGAGGAAAGAAAAACAAATAACAACACAACAAGAAAAAAAATCACAAATAAAATGCAACGTTACAACTATTTACGTAGAATTTACATTGTATTGGTATCCTAAGTAATCTAGAGCTGATTCAAAGTATATGGGAAGATGTACGTGTAGATTAGATGCAAATATTGCAACACTTTATATTAGGGGTCCTAGAACCAACCACCTGCAGGTACTGAGAAGTTATTGTATACAGATTGCCTTATGCTATTATGGAGGCTGAAGGAGAGGCTTGAAAGTCCCCCAATGTGCAGTCTGCAAACTGGAGAACCAGGGATCCTAGAACTTCAATGTAGATTTAGTTGAAGGCCTGAGAACCTGGGGAAGTGATGTAAGGTATGAATCCAAAATTCGAGGACACTGATGTTTGACAGTGGGAAAGGATGAGTGTCCCAGCTCAAGTATTGCCCTTGCTCTGCCTTTTTGTTCTAGCCTCTCTCTCAGTGGGTTGGATGATGACTTTCTGCATTGGTGAGGAACTTCTTCTTAAGCTAGTCTATGGATTCTAATGCTAACACCTTTCAGAAACACCCTCACAAACACACCCAAAACTCATGTTCAACCAATTATCTGGGCATCAAATTGACACATAAAATCAACTATCACATTTTGTAATTGCAAAGAGAATGAATTGTGTGAGTCACTTATCCAACTCATTTATTTTTCAAAGGCTTTTATGTAGATTAAAAAGTAATCCTGTTACGCAAGGACACTGACTCCTAAATTTGAGCCTGTCATTTTACTCTACATATTCACCCTGCATGGCACCTCTAATGCAGTTATTTTAAAAGTTTGGTACAGTGTTTGACATTCAAATGGAAGGCAAAAAAAAAAATAATGTTTTCTGAATGGTTGAACATGGTTGAAAGAGTAAGGTGTGAGACCAGCAGTTGGTGTAATGGCTATGTCGCTGGACTCCCATGTAGTCGACCACGGTTCAAGTCCCAGACCCTATGGCTTAAACTCACGCTGGGTGCATGTGAGTGCATGTCCAAGATTCCAAGAGGAGAATGGAGAAGAAGGGATTGCGACGTGGCCATCTGTCCTAGGGGTGATTTCTCACCTTCTGTCTCTCTGTCTCTTTCTGGTGAGCTCATGTGCCCTATACCAAAAAAAAAAAAGAGTAAGGTGTATAGTGATGGTTAAACTATTAATAGTTTGAATACTAGTATTTCATAAAGTTTTATTTGAGTAGAAATGAAGGGATGAAATAGGACAGGATAGTGTTAATGAATAAAGAATTTAATTTAAGAAATTAGAGCAAGGTTAATTATAAAGTTTTAACCTGTAGACTTAAAAGAATGGAGAACAAGTTAATGATACATAAATATTAAGAGAAAGTAGCCTTAGGGTAGTAGAGTCACTTTTGTGAACTTGTTAATTTATTAATTTATTTTCTTTCTCTTTCTTTCTTCTTCCTTCCTTCCTTCCTTCCTTCCTTCCTTCCTTCCTTCCTTCCTTTTTTCTTTCTTTCTTTCTTTGCAAGAGGGTATGTGAACTTACCAGAAAGAGGCAAAGAGACAGAGAGAGAAAGTGAGAAAGCAAGCCTGCTCACCACCCATGGAGAACGGCCATGCTGCAATCCCTTTTCCTCCATTTTTCCTTCCTTTCAAAATTGTGGGCATGTGTGTACAGGCACCTGGTATGTCTTTCAAGCTGCCGTTTCTGGGACTCGAACCCTGGTGTTAATCACGTGGTATTTAGCCGTCTAATCCACCATGCCAGTGACTGGCTCAGGAACTTGTTAAATTTAAACTGTGAATAAAAGCCTGAGGTAAAGTGAGGCAGAATAAAGTTCCAATCATGAGACAGGATTGGAAAGAGGTGATTGCTAGAGGTAAAGTTTTGTCAGTCATCCACAATGTGGAAATGATTAAAATAATGGAGGTGAGTAGTATTCAAAGCACAGAAGCTAGAAAGAGAAGAGAAATTTAAAAATGGTAACTTTTGGAAAGCTCCTTTCAGAAGGAGGTAAGCAAAATAGAGAAGTCTGAGTGAAGAACAAATATATTTGGAATGACAGCTGCGATTCCCATGATATTGCTGCTGATAAAGAGGAATGTATGCCATTTAGGCTCTACTCGTAATATGCGTTAATCATTGCACCAGTTTTTTTCTTTCTTCTTTGTGTGTGTATGTGAGAGAGAGTGTATAAGGAGAGAGGAAGGTATTTCTGAGATGATCTTGCCATGTTATTATCCATCCTCCCAGTCAGCTAGGATCACAGGCATGAGCCACCACACTCAGCCAGTCAAGGTTGAGCCATGAACTGAACTGAACTGAAACTGGGCCTGCTAGCATCTCCAGCTGTGGCACAGTGTTGTCCTCCCACTGCTGCAGCATAGCAGGGCCCCAGTTCTTTTTAATCTTTTTTCAAATTTCCCCTTCAGAATGTATCTATGATGTCTATATTATTCTTTATCTTTTAAAAAATATATAGGAAAGAGATGCTCAGAGTATAAAGGAAAAAGGGAAATGTATTTTTAAACATAGGTCCTTAAACAGTAATATTAAAAATATTTCTTCTTAGGGCAGCCAGTAGCATAGTGATTAAGGAGGCTGGATCCCACATGGCCCATTAGGCAGTTCAAGTCCTGGACCTGGTAGCTTGAAAAACGTACTGAGCACATGTGTATGCATGCTCAGAATTCCTAAAGGAGACAGAAGAGACTGCAGCATGACTGTCCCCTCCCGCCCAGTGAGGGCTCTCTCTCTCTCTTTCTCCTACAAGCACATGTACCCTATAGCAAAATCAGTATTTTTTTCTCTATTACTAAGGAAATCAACAAAAGTGAGAAATTCAATAAAAGTAAAACCTTCTTTGTCTATTATACAAAATATCAATGGATGTCCACTACAGATAAAAGATACAGGCTTTCTAAATTTTTGAGTTAGGTAACAAAAGAAATAAAAATGGAGAAAGACTTCTAACTATTATGCAATATTAGGAACCAAAACTATCTCCCACCTGAAATAATAATAAACCAGAAAAAGTACATGAAATGATGGTTTTTAAGATATTGTACATTAAGCAACGAAGATAAGTGGTACTTCCAATGTAAGAAATAGCTAAAGCCTTGTGACTGGCCATGTTACTGTAACATGTCATGGCCCATTAGGCAGTTCAAGTCCTGGACCTGGTAGCTTGAAAAACGTACTGAGCACATGTGTATGCATGCTCAGAATTCCTAAAGGAGACAGAAGAGACTGCAGCATGACTGTCCCCTCCCGCCCAGTGAGGGCTCTCTCTCTCTCTTTCTCCTACAAGCACATGTACCCTATAGCAAAATCAGTATTTTTTTCTCTAATACTAAGGAAATCAACAAAAGTGAGAAATTCAATAAAAGTAAAACCTTCTTTGTCTATTATACAAAATATCAATGGATGTCCACTACAGATAAAAGATACAGGCTTTCTAAATTTTTGAGTTAGGTAACAAAAGAAATAAAAATGGAGAAAACTTCTAACTATTATGCAATATTAGGAACCAAAACTATCTCCCACCTGAAATAATAATAAACCAGAAAAAGTACATGAAATGATGGTTTTTAAGATATTGTACATTAAGCAACGAAGATAAGTGGTACTTCCAATGTAAGAAATAGCTAAAGCCTTGTGACTGGCCATGTTACTGTAACATGTATTTCTAGGACACAGTAGAGAGAAGAAACTCAGGAAGAGTCCTGCGTTCTCCCAGCATGGTAATGGAGCTGGGATTCCAGGGTGGAGGACAAGGAGGCTGGAGTTCACAGGGCAGGGTGCGAGTGAGGAGAGAGCTTCAGAGTGCAAGCATTGTAGAGCAAAGGTGGTCAGCCTTGAGTCAGTGAATATGGATCAGCACATGAGTGTGAAAAGAATAACTTGAAGACAGGACGTAACTCCCGAGAGTATTGGAAGAAACCAACCTGAGGGTTTGAGAGAAGCAAGAATATTCTCATTTTTACTAAACAGGGTATTATCTCTATTAGTTATTAGTGTTTTCCAAATACCCACATATGCCTTGATAATCCTCTCTTCAGGAAGTAGAGTTTGCTTCTCTTTCTCTTGAGCACGTGGCTTGAACTTACAAGTCATTTGTGCTGAAGAAAGTATGGAAAGGGATACGTAGCAATGTAGTAGAGAAACCAGGAAGACACCACCTTAAATCACATGGTCAAGGTAATCACAGAAAGTAATGTCCTTTTGAGGACCTATATACTTTGATGTGATGTGATAAGCAAGGCAGTTTAGTTGGTGGCTTTACTTCAGGGTATATCACGAAGTTGTAGTCAACCGTTAGCCAAGGGTGCCGTCTCTAAAAACTTGATAGGGCAAGGGGCCTCACATCCAAGTTCAACCTGCTGTCAGCAGCCAGGTTTCTTATCATCTGGGCCTTTACACAGTCCTTTCCTAGTACAGTAATGGCAGAGCAGGGAAGGTGGGCAGACAGGAGAGACAGAGACCAAAGGAACCAGAGCTAAAAGCTGTAGCCTTTTTTTTTGCTTTTCTTTTTTTTTAAAAAAAATATTATTTTTGTACACATGATCGCTGTATATCATGACAGCATGCAAAATGAATTTTCCCAGCATAAATACACTGTATATTAGTCCAGTTAAAAGCCTCTTTTATAAGTTAATCTTGGACATAACATAGTATGACGGTTGCCAGATTCTATTATTTAGAAACCAGTTCAGTCCAAATTTGAGAATAATGGAATTTAGATTTTCCTCTGGTAGGCTAGCTCATTCAGGTATTTGTTCACAGATTTTTATTTTTCTTCTGTCCACCTGTTTTGAAAATCATCACTGCTCACCTTCTGACTGACTCAAATAATTTCATGAGCACCTACATACACACATGCATGCACACATGCACATACACATTAATTTATAACTTAAATACATTCATTTTATTGTTTGGCAGAATATACTTTAATAAAGCTGTCTTATTTATTTATTTATTGGTTTTTGGAGAGGTTTTTGCTTTAGGGTACTTGCGCTCGCCAGAAAGACAGAGAGAAAGAGAGATGGAAAGTGAGAAATCACTCCCCAGGGAGGATGGCCATGCCGCAATCCCTTCTCCTCCATTCTGCTCTCAGAATCTTGGGCATGCACGCAGACACGCCCGGTGTGAGTTTAAGCCACTGGGACCAGGACTTGAACCACGGTCGACTACATGGGAGTCCAGCAACATAGCCATTATGCCAACTGCTGGTCCCAATAAAGCTGTTTTAAAAGAAAGGGGGAAAGAAAAGGACATAAGAAAGGAGGAGTTAAGACAAAAAATAATATCAATAACATTTTTATAAGGTGGAGACAGGTGTAGTTTTACATGATATGAAAGTTTGAAGAATTTGAAGAGGGTGAAATCTCTTGAAAGTTTAATAAGCAGTAGGCCACAGACGTTCTTTCTGTGAAGAAAAGTTGAATATGTCCTTAGGTGAAAGCCAGTAATCAGTAATAAGTGTCTTCTCACAAAATGTACAATCTGCTTATTTGCTCAAATACACTACAGGTTTTCTTCTAGCTTTTGATATTTCTTTGATATTTAGTTTCAATTTCAGTTCTTAGAATGTTTTATTTTAAAAAGCAGTTAGAAATAATATGATTTGGCTTCTTAACTGGCATGAAAACTTTCCTTGAATAGGTACATCTCATGATCCAACTTAGGAGAGTTATAAAAGATAAAAAGTTCATCAAAGGAAACTATGCTTTCCAGTAAATGAAATTTTTAGTTTTAGAAAATGCCAATCAGTTAAGATGTTCCTTAAAAGGATTACTAGGTAATAGAAATAAATATATTACACAATTAACTCATCATGTTTTTCAGTGATGTCTTTCAGTCAAAATATTTGATTGGGATATTACAATTAATTGTTAAAGTAATTCACATAATTAACAATATAGATGATAAATATGTTCATATGTTATTTAGTTTACATTTAATGATCTAGGACAAATCTACTGTTCAGACAGTTTTATAGAAATGATTCATTAGAAATTCATTGCAAGAACTCTTCTGATGAGAGGAAAGGATTTCTGTGGAGAATATTTTCATAAATGGCCCCAAACTGAATCACATGGTTAAATTCCAATGCACACTTAAAAACTACATTGAACCATATTATCCCAGGTAGCATCTTTATGTCATAAAAATGAATTTTACTTAATATTCCTCTAATGATATAATTTCATTTATTTTTTCTACAGGTTTAACCTATGTATTGCTATCTATTCCAACCTAGGCTTTTACCCAAATCTTATAATTGTCACATTCAATTGCTTTTCTATTCATCTTCCTATTTGATCATTTACATCAATTGACATATGAACCATTTCTTTCAGCACTTTTCTTATCTACTAAATTATACATCATGTCTTTAAAAAAGAAACAAAATATTTTTAGCTGTTCTTTCACTGAAATGGTAGCTCCTTAGAATAATGTGTCGAACTCATTTCTGTTCTCAATCCCTGTGTTCTCCTCCCTTCTTTTATTCACTTACCCTCATGACTACTAACTATGGAGGTCCACTTTCTCTTCAGTACATTAAGTTTCATATTTCATTACAACTGTATTTTTATTTGTATAACTTTGTGCAAATTAATGTATTATTAACTAAACTGAAAATTCAGAACCCCCCCCAAACCTATTTTCCATTCTGGGTACCTTTGTTAGCTGATAGCAGTTCTCTTTGTTCAATCTTCGAATCCTGTTTTTCATCCTGCTTGTACTTTATTTCACTCCTAAATTATCTATTTAATTAAAATTGCAATAGCCATATAATTAATCTAGTTGGAATTTTGTTCTCTTCACAACATAATCTCGTGGTTAACATTTTTTTTCCCAGCACTAGTTTTTTTAAAATTTATTTTACATGATCACTATACATCACTTAGCTTGTAAAACAAATTTACCCAACATGAATACACTTCATGTCAGTCCATTTGAAGATATTGTAAATGTTATCACGAACAGTTAATCATCCTTTTCTGTGTCCCATAAATGCCTTGCCTCTTTATTTTTCTCTGTGATTCCTTTCCTCACACTTGTGGTTAACTTTTATTAATTTATAAAATCTGTGATATTAATATGACAAGCACTTAGGTTCTCAGCTTCCATGATTAATTATTCTGCATTTCAATAATTAAAAATTGTAATTATTGGATAAAATTTAGGCATATGTCATGCTTTGTCATACATTCATGTTTGTTCATATTTTATTTAAGAAACAAATGTTACAAGTTTAACGTAAGTGTTCTTTAACTTATCACATCAATTGTGTTCCTCTGCCTTTCTATTTGGGGCAAAAATTACTTTGAATTTGCTATATATTTTTTATTTTCTTTTAGTATGAGATTATATACAAAGATAAATGTTGCTTTTCATCTAGCATTTCACTTAATGCAATGTTATGCGTTTGAGATATATGTTTGTTTACATATAAAAAATTGCCTGGGGCCAGCATGTGGTGTGGTTGTTTAGATACTGGACTTCCAAATGGCCCATTGCATTTCAAGTCCCATATGTGGCAGCTTGAAAATCATGCCAGGTGCATGTGTGTGCATGCCAAAATCACAGAAAGAGAATGGAAGAGGAGGGACTGTGGCGTGGCCATTCCCTTCAGGGATGACTTCTTACTTTCCCCCCTCACTGTCTCTCTATTTCTATCTTGTGAGTGCATGTGCCCAATGAAAAACCTTAAAAGAAAGTCATAACTGTTAAACAGCATTTTAACTTAAAATCATAATCCATTTTTTCTATCACTGAACAAATAATATATTTTGACTATTTTGAATATTTAATTGTCATGAATATTAGTTCAAGGAATGTCTTTTAATAAGTCTCCTTGTGCTCATCCGCATATACCAGGTACATTCTAGAGTGTATACTTGGGAGAGAAACTAGCAGGCCATGAAGTATTGTCAATTTCCACTTGATTATGTGTCCCCCATAAATGTCCAAATTGGCTGCTAAAAACTGGATCCACTAGCAGTGTTTGAGGCCGCTTTTACTTCACATCGTTGTCTATTCTTTCACTGTCCTTATTAGAATTTTAAAAACTATAACCCATCTCATGGGTAACCTAGGTTATTTTCTCATATTTTTATAATTATTTTCTTAAAAATAAATGTAATTATGTTACTCTCTTATTACAATTAAATAATACAGCATTGCTTCCAAGCTTAAAAGAAAACAATGGAACAAAATGCAAAACGGTAAATAAAATCCTTTCAGTATCTTGTCCCAATTGCTTCTTTCTCGATTCCAAATAATCTGTGGTTAAGGAAGGTGGAGCCCACATGGCAGGCCAGGTAATTTGAGGCCTGACTCTGCCAGATGGACAAATATGCAGGATGTGTGTGAGTGCTGAAAACCCACAGAAGACAGAGAAAGGGACTGCGATACGGCCATGACCCATAGAGATGCTTTCTTCCTCTCCCTCCCTGTCTCTCTGGTGAGTGCCACACCTTCTGACTTAAAAAAAAAAACAACAATAAAAGAAGTCATAGAAACAAGTACAGCAGTTTTGTCTTATGTATGTTATCCTTAGTTTGAAGAGTCATATAGCTGGGTTAGCTAATCCCCTTTGTAACTTATTTGAGTTACACCTTTTGACATCGAAAGAAATAAAAATAGAAAACTTAATGTGTGAAATTACCTGCTGAAATGAAGTGTTTAGGTGTTATAATAAGAGTACATGAATAATGGATCTGGATTAGATAAGTTTAAGGAAACTGTGTTAGGTTACTGCTGTGCATGGCATTACTTTCAGTATGGGAATGAACACTTGACATCTTTAATAGTGGCAATAGGGGCCAAAAGTCTCCAAACACTGACATCAGAAAGATCTATTTTTAATGTCTCCTACGTTAGCATTCTGAAGGATACATACAGGGATATGGCACCTAATCATGTATTTAGGATTAAAGTATAATTTATGTTCTTGAAACCAATTATATTAATGAAAAGGAGAGTCAGATGTGAAAGATAATAATTACTGCAATGCTGTTACAGTTTTGATAAAGTCTAAGTCAAGGTTTCTTGTGATCTTCCCTTGTATGGGTAGATCCTTATTATCGTCTCTCTTCTTATTTAAAAAAAAATAATTGAGGATCATGATGATTGCAAAAGGGAACAGAATAATTAAGGTGGTGATTTTAAATTTTAGGATTTTTTTTTGTTTTCTTGTGTTTTTCCATTGTATGGGTAGATCCTTATTATCGTCTTCTTCTTATTTAAAAAAAAATAATTGAGGATCATGATGATTGCAAAAGGGAACAGAATAATTAAGGTGGTGATTTTAAATTTTAGGATTTTTTTTTGTACCACAAACAAAAACTATTGCAATATATATTTAAATTTAAAAAATGGTCAAAAGTGCTCTCATTTCTTATACAGAGTTAGCTTCTAGGAGTAAACCATGCAGTCAAGATCGCTTTGGTACCTTATTAACTCCAATCCCTTGGTAAGATATGGATGGTTTTATAATTTCCTAACTTAGCTTCTAAAGAAATGCACTTATTTTGAGATATCAGTGTCATATTTATTTTCAATGACATTTTAAGATAATTAAAATAGGTTCTAAATACTTCCTTGTCTTTGAAATTTCTTTAAAAATTAAAGTTGCTTCTAACTCTGTATCAATTTTAACAGCCTAGTAAATGAACAAGGATGTCAAAAAGTATAATCACGAAATCCATCTTCAATAAAAGTTGAATAAATTTGCAAAAGCAAACCATAACATCTGAGTTCATGAGACAGAGAATAAATGGTTTAGCAAACAGAAGACATCACATCTGTCTTCAAGTTGAGGAAGAGCTGAATGACTGGGAATATAATGACAAACCAAAGAATACCTTCGAAAAGCTTCAGAAACAGATACATTAGGTTCTACAAAAAAGTGAAAATGGTACCAAAAGATGGAGGCTTGATAGAAAGTTGGTAAACAGTGGAAGTTTATATCTGTCCTGATGGCATCTACCCAGTGTATCTAATGAGGAAGCATATTTTCTATAATAAGAACTATAGTATAGTAGAAGTTAATAGAGAGGTGCTATTCTGGATAGAGCAGCAATAATTTTGAGATCATATTTGAACCTCACCTTTCCCCCCAAAAGAGAGACTACCCAACCCTTTTACCTATGGATCCAGAACGATAGCAGGCAGATTGGTGTCACTGAGTCAGGAGACCTGACAGTCTTGCAGAGAATTCAGTGTACATAGAGATTTCCAATAAATTTTTAGTGTTTTATTTATAAATACAGCTGGACAGCCAACATTTAACGATGAATGGTATACCCAAAGCAAGCAAACAGAAAAGAGAAAATGAAGATAACAATAGAGAAAAATACAATATTTTCAGAGATATTAGAGAACCTATCACAACTATTAAACACGCTTAAAATTATTCAGGGAAACAGATAATGAGACTGGGAAATTTTAAATCTAATAGCTATAAAAATTGTAAAAGAATTGGAAGGAAATTTAAATCTCATTTCTTAAAGAAGAGAAAAAGAGGACGAGATAAAGTTCAATAGGACAAGTTAGGCAAGAATATTAGAGAAATTGAAAAAGTCCCCAAATCTGGCTGACATAATTTGGGCAAAAAGAGAAAAGTTAATGTGGACGAGAGAAAATACTTGCTTTCTGAAAGCAAATATTCAACAAAGACAATCTTGGAAGTAAAAACATGGGTTTTTAGAGTTCAAGAACTCATAGAATTCCTGGCTTATGGAATAAAAAATAAACTCATTAAAATATGTTACAGAATTTTATTATCTAGCAAATACAGAGAAGTTCCTACATGGGATGTAAATCTTGAAATTAATATTATTCTCTGGGGCCAGCAGGTGGCATAGTAGTTAAGGGCACTGGACTCCCATATGGCTGACCATGGTTCGAGTCCTGGACCTGGCGGGCTTGCCTTCTTACTTTCTCTCTCTCTCTCTCTCTGTCTCTCTCTCCCTCCCTCTCTGGTCAAATTTAAATAAAGTTAAATAAAATCTTTTAAAAAATATTATTCTCTGTCTTGACATTTAGTAAACATGGGAGTTCCTCTAATGTATTATCTTCTAGTATCCCCCAACTACCATTTTGCTTCCCCAGATAAAGTCCAGCTTTCCAGCTTCTTCTTTTTTTTTTTTTTTGGAGAGGTTTTCTCTATAGGGCACGTGCGCTTGCCAGACAGACAGAGAGAGACATAGAGATAGAAAGCGAGAAAGTGAGAAATCACCCCCAGGGGGGATGGTCATGCCACAATCCCTTCTCCTCCATTCTCCTCTCTGGATCTTGGGCACGCACACAGACACGCCCGGCATGAGTTTAAGCCACCAGGTCTGGGACATGAACTGCTGTTGACTACATGGGAGTCCAGTGACATAGCCATTACGCTAACTGCTGGTTCCCAAGTCCAGCTTCTTGAGACTACAAAACCTGGCTCGCACAGCTCTTGGGGGTGTTCTCTATTTCCGAGTACAATCCTTATGGCACAGAAGTGTGTCCCTCCTGTGCACTTCAAGTATATGTGATTAATAAAATGCTATCATTCTCATCCATCCAGTGTTGGGTGCCATGTTTCAGCCTTGGGTTAGTAGCCCTCCCTCACTGATGGGATGAGTAGGAGATAACTAAAACACTGAAGTACAATAAAATAGAAAGAATGGTGAATCAGGATGCTATCAGATTCTTAAATGTAACAATGAATCAAGAATAATACTGGACAATGGTTTTAAAATTTTGATAAATTTTAAACATAAACGTATCTCTAACTTAAAAACATTTTACCTATTAAAATTAATGAACATATATAGAGTAAAGAAAAGAATGTTTAGAGTTTCAAAATATTTTTAAAAAGTGTCTGTCCTTTACTTTCTTTTAGGAAGCTATCTGAGAATGATTTATTAAAACAAGGAAATAAGCCAGGATGAAATTGTGATTCTGGAAACAGGATATCCAACACAGTAGAGAAGCAAAGAAAATTCTCAGTCATGGCAAGAAGAAGTATCTGTGATAGTTGAATAGTAGGCCTAGAGAACACAAAGATACTGTTTTCTCATAGTAGAAAGTCAGATGCCACCTCCTGGCCCCATTGGTAGTTGACTTTTAAACTAGCTTTTTCTAACACATTTGTTAAAAATAACTACTGATACGTTAAAGTAATTTGGGGGCCAGACAGCGGCACAGCAGTAAGACAGAGTGCTCTTCAAGGCTGCCCCAGTGGTAAGGTTCTGAGTTAGTATACAATGAGCTCTCTGCATACACTGGGCATGTGTGAGCCTGTGAACCCAGGTTGGCTAAGTTTGGGAGTGAATCATGGCATCAAGACCCTATTGTGGCTGCTCTCTGTCTCTTTCTCTCATGGAAGAAAGAAATAACTACCACCCTACATATTTATGATTACTAGAAACATGTCCCAGAGTCACATTCACTTATAACTCACTCAATGTTTTCCACTATATTTTTCTGGTGAAAATATTTATAAGTGGAATTGCTTTCACAATGACAATTTCTGCAAGGTCAATTCTAAAATTTCTTTATTTTGTCCCTTTTGTGTTTCACTTTAGCATTTCAATTTCTTCCTCTTCAGTTTACATGGTAAATTAATTGGAATCTTCTTAAAAATCATTATGTTGCTATCATTAAGATGACCATTTTTCAGATCAAATCATACTGAAAATAAAATGATTACTCAGTTCTAATTTATCTCTGGTTTATGGAATTGGGAAACTAATTCATCCAGTGATGATCAGCGTGAATTTCTAGGTTATGGGTGGTGATGTGTGCCTAATTATTTTTTAGTATATTGTATTATTGAAGATTCTAGTTATAACTTATAGTAAACCAAGGTGATGATTGATTAAAAATCTACAGCAAATTTAAGTTAAAAAGCAACTCTTGTATAACCATTTAAATGATCACTTAAGTCTAAATGAAATGATAGAATGGCAGGTCATTATTAGAACTGAGTTCATATGTCTGCATTAAGAAACTAAATAATCCCCAGGTAGGACCCTGAAACCTAAGTTTCAACCATTTGATATTCACATCTTTTTTATCTGGCCAATTCAAAGGTAATTGCTTTAATTACCTTGTAATTGCTTTTTAATTACCTTTGTAATTCAAAGATATGCTTTTACTTACCTCCCTCCAAATCCTGATATTTGTAAGGACATGTATACTGTTCTTTCTAATGTATTACGCATGCAGGTACTCATACAGGTATGTTTGGAATCATGGTTAGATTAATAGATGCCTGCAGTTTGCTTGTGTGGTTAAGAAATAAAGAGGCCTATATATATAGAAGCACCTAGGGAAATAACTGTTGGTAGAAATATAAATTATGGCAAACTCCACAAAGTTGTGTCCCACGTAATAGCAGAATGATGGTAAAGTGGTTATTAAGCAGGTAAACTAAGGGAAAGAAAGGAAAAGTGCATGCTTGAGCCTTTTCCAAGGTTAACAATCATGTCAGCAATGAATTCTTGAACATACCCACCCCCATTTTGTGCAGAAATATTCTTTTCTGACAATTATTTTTTTTTAGTTTCAATAAATCTAAGACATTTTACAAATAGAACTAACACTTTTGTAGTAAACACTTGGATTTTAGCAATAGTATAATTCTCATTGATGTGAGATTAATATTTGCTAAGTGTAATGGATTGAATGTCTCTAGTTCTGAGAGGATAGGCTATAGACAAAATTGTTATATGCTAGAGGAAACTCAAGTCAGATAATTAGACAGAATAAATGAGTGCCCTAGTCAATGACAAAGATACTTGTTTCAGAATCTTTTTTTACCATTGAAGCAAGATGACTGTTAAAAAGAATAAAATTCTGAGTGGCATAGCAGCTTGCAGACCAAACGACTTACAAGAAATTTGAAAAAAGGCATACAGATACAATATCAATCTACACTGAACTGCAGACATAAAAATCTGATATACTTGAAATAATATTTTGGTTAAATATTAACAAGATCACAATGTTCTTATCAAGTATCAATAAAACATAAATGCACATGAAACAACTCCAAACAGCCAATTAATAACCATCACACTGAATGGTAAAATAGAAAATTGCACTAATATAGTACATGCATTCTATAACTTTTTCAAAATTGATGGGACCTACTGATTTAATTTCAGAGGATTATATATATATATATATATATAAATTTTTCTCTCTTCCAGTAGCATATAGATTAATAGACACTTGTATTTGGTTTTGTAAATGTCTATGTATATTTTACTTAAAATGAGGAATTAATGTGAGAACTCACCTGCTTTCTCCTTGTTCAGTTTCACATATACTTAAAGGTACTAAACTTTAACAAGCTTTACTACAAAATAATTGGCACTGCCACCACAGATGGAAGTAACGTGTACAAGGAAGGATGATGAGGCTCAACTAATGGTGGAAATATGAAGCTAACATAGGAGTCATCTCAAACCTAGCAACTTTATATTAATCAATAAATAAAACTTATAGACATGCAAGGCTCTTTATATTACTGCAGATACACCTCTGCAATGTGTGAACAAATTTAGTGAGTTATGTCATATTCTCGTCTTCAGGATGATGGTGTCCAGGTGTGATGAAGAGTAGAAGATAGGGGACCAGACAATGGTGAAGTGGTAATGCAACTGGACTACGTGGGAAAGTCCCAGGTTCACGTTTTGGGCCTTCCTGTAGAGCGGAGTGCACACGTGTCTTCCTGTCATCCTGGCTGGCTGAGGCTATGGGTGGATTGTGGTGTGAAGAACCTGTTGAAAGTGCCTGTCTCTTTCC
>NW_006203855.1:105165-116555 GCF_000334495.1 Tupaia belangeri chinensis
CCCTTTCCCTCTGTGTTTCTCTATCACTCTGTCTCTGTGGGCAAAATAATAAACATTTTTTTTTTCTTTTTTCTGGAGAGGTTTTTAATTTGGAGAGGTTTTTTTTTTTTTTTTTCCTGCTATAGGGTGCGTGCGCCAGAAAGAGAGAGAGAGACATAGAGACAGTGAGAAATCATCCCCCAGGTGGGATGACCACGCCACAATCCCTTCTCCTCCTTTCTCCTCTCAGGATCTTGGGCACGCACGCACATGTGCCTGGTTTGTTTTAGCCACCGGATCCGGGACTCAAACTGTGGTCGACCACGTGGGAGTCCAGTGACATAGCCCTTACGCTAACTGCTGTTCCCAAAATAAATAAACTTTTTAAAAATATAGGACAGAAATCTTCCTCATTAAAAATAAATAAAAAATGAATAAAACCCTCTTTTTTTTTAGTAAAGCACAGAATTTTATAGTTAACCAGAGAAAAGAGAGTGAAGGACTGAGTCACTATCTAAATAATTTATTGACACTTATCCTGAAAATAGATAAAACAAGTATAGAATGTATGGGTGTTTATAATGGCCCTCTGCTTTTCACTTGGGATATGGTGAGCTTTCAAACGTGAATTTAGACCTGCACATGTACTGAACTGTGACTTTTTCCTTGAAAAAACTGAGCTTGTGCTTTGTTTCTAAAATTATGCAACTGATTCAGTCCTCTACTAGGCTCATGCCCACTCTCCCCGTCATCTCACTGTGGGCTAGTTTAGCTGCCTGAATAGACGAGCACAGTGTCTTGGCAGTTCCTTTTGAAACACCAATTACTATCACTCAGAAAATACAGGATGCAAAAATGACAGAAAACATTATAATAGCAAATTGACACATACTGGCATCATTACACTCTGTCTTACACTAAAAATTTCTCTATAAATTTAAATAGTCATTTTCTCTGGATGAGAAATTGTCTGTAAAATAAAAATGCCTTGAATTATCTTTCCATGAATAGGTAAAGGGTTTATTCATAATTTCTGTTGATGTGGTCTGCAGAGTTTCTGCAAACTGAATAATAAAGGGAAATGAGAGGAAGTAACCCGCCATCTGATAAGGTTGTATTTCACAGTTACTTGTTCATTTCAGAAAAAGAGCCTGCAGGAGTGGACGTGTGGAGGGCCCTGATGAAAAGTCTGGCCATCCCCAGGCAGGCAAGATTTAGAGCCCAGGGATATCTTCATGCTGATGAAATTAGTTTGTTTAACAATTCTCTGCTGTCCAGTAACCTTTGACACTACTCAGCAAAGGACAGTGAAGAGATGTTGAAAGGAAGAGAAATAAAAAATGTACATCATGAATTAGTGTAGATGAGAGAAAATAATACCCATAATCTGATATTTACCTTAAAGAAAATCTTACCAGACCTGTTTTTAAAAATATGTATAACTATTTTTCTTTTTAATATATAGTTATTATTTATATTTAATCACTATACATCTTTACAGTGTATAACATGGTTTTCCCCAGCATTGGTACAGTGCATATCAGACAAAGACATTACATATACATTGTCATCAGCAAACAGCCTTCCATTCTTGTGTCAATCAAACATAGTATTTGCTTTTCCCTGGCGTCTCTCCCTGCCTACCCCCACTACCCACTTTTGATTACCTCTCCTTTACCATCTCTATCTGCAGTTGCCCTTCCTATTATTAAACCTTCCAATCTTTCAGTTTCTGCTATAATGATTTGTTTTTCTTAAAGTATAATAAAAATTCCCATTGTGCAACTACTAAATTTTACTATAAGATAAACTATGTTTCATTATGTGTTACTAATTTCATACGTACTCTAAGAGTAAAACTCTAGCTCGATAATAAACTTCATTGAACAGGAAGAGTAAAAGATCTAACCTGCCCTTTTAACATAATGATTCATGCTGCCATGTTGTTCGGGAATCAACCTGGAACATTTCTCTGTTTGTTCTAAAATAGGTAAAATTTCAGATCTCAAAGTGAGCTTAAATATAATTGGATAAAATATCTAATTTTTCAAATGAGTTTCTCATAGCTTGAATAGATAATGAGCACGTTCAATATCATGAAATAAAACAATACCACCCTCCTACTCTCACCTACCACTCTATTCTCCCATATTGCATCCTTTCCATGTTCCTATGAAGTTGAAAGAATGTCTACTAAGATGACAACATAGAAATATTAGATATAAATATTTTAAAATATTGAAGAAAACCCCTTATTTAATCTTAACTGTCCACCTCATGATAGATACACTTTAATTTTTTCCAAAGCACACAGAAATCAGTTCTTCATCAAATATTATAAACCTACTCTCATCTTAGCGATCTTACTTCCATAGAATGTTTGGGTGAAGAAGATAAAAAGGCCACCATTTCAAAACTGTACTGTAGGGAATTGTGGTGATAAATAGCTTTTCAAAGTCAAGATGACAGATGCCATTAAAAGGCACAAGCTGTTAAATCTAGAGTCTCATATGTGCTTTGTTCTTGATTTCTAAATTTATCCCAGGTTGTTTTCAGAACTTAAAACACATCATGGGAGTCTGGTGATTAGAGAAACTATTTGAAGTTTCATAATCAGAACAGCTGGTCCAGAGAAGACAGAAGATGATGCTGAGTTTTATGAAGCAAATGCAAAATAGTGATTGGGGAATGATTTGGCAAGAAATAAGAGAAACCATCAGAGACTTATTGCAGGTGTCAAATAGCATTTAAGTAATGTTTCTCAAGCCCAGTGTATCAATTGGCCCTCCTTATCTCTAAGTGATAAAGCCATAGGACTACTTGAAAGATACAAAAAATAATGTAATGTTGATTTATAAAAACAAACATAAAGGTAATACATGATTATTGGAAGGACAGGTTACAAGTTCTATGGGTGTATGATCACCAACATCTCTCATTGACACTACTATATTCAGTCCTTTCTAGGTTTCTTTGTTTAAATGTTCTGCCTTAGAGTTTATTATTTTAAGAATTTTAAAATTAATTTTTTTTTCTGTGGTAAGAACAAAATAGGAAAATCTTCCTTCTTTTTGGTCACTTTTTTGTGTGCTACAGGGTGGTTGTGCTTACCAGAGAGAGAGAGAGAGAGAAGGAAAGTGAGAAATCAACACCACCCAGGGGGAATGGCCATGCCACAATCCCTTCTCCTCCACTCTCCTCTCAGAATTTTGGGAATACATGCACACATGCCCAGTGATTTTCAAGTAACTAGGCCCAGGACTGGAACCACTCAATCAGCCATGTGGGATCTAGTTGTCTTAACTTCCACACTGCCAGCTGGCCCACAGTCTACCCTCTTAACACCATTTTAAGAGTTTACCATGCTGTCATTAATTATAGGTGCAATGTTTTACCAAAAATAAAGCTTAGAAATGAATCATCTTTCATAACTGAAACTTTAAACCTTTGAATAACAACTCCCCATTTTCTCATCCTCTAAGCCACCCCTGGCAACCACCACTCTATTCTCTCATTTTAAATATCCTACTTCTATGCTTCATGTTAAGTGATATCACGCAATATTTGTCCTTCTGTGACTGTCTTTATTTCACTCAGTATAATGTCCTCCTAGTTCATCTATGTGATCACATATGCCAAGATTTCCTTCTTTTAAAAACTGAATAATATCTCATTTTATTTATATGCTATGTTTTCTTTTTTCTTGATAAAGAAGTCTTTATAAAGATTTTTGTGTCATGTATTTAATGGAAAATGCTTAAAAGGTTATGTCAATAGGCCAGTCAGTAAAATTTTATGTTTCATATCATATAAGTTTTCTTCAAGATCTGTACATATTCTTATGATTTTCTCAAAAGTAGATCTTGAGTTCAGCTTGACTCATCAGTTGATCTTCGAGGAGAAACTCTACAGTACACAGATGCGAATTCAGTAGCAGCTTCTCTTCATTCTCTACTTATACTTCTTGCTGATTCCAGCTGTGCCTGGAACAAGTACTCTGTACTGTTATTTGAAGACCATAAGATTGAGGTAGGAATGGCTGAAGTTTCTCTTAAAATAAGATTTCTGTTTTATATTAAACTATTATCAGGATTTCCAACATGAGGTGACTCTAGCACTGGTCTTACAGTCAGACTGTTGAGTCAAATTCTATTCTGCTGTTTCCTCACAAAAAGTTCAACTGCTAATTTCCCATTAGTCTTGTTCAGTTTATTTGATGATGATTTTCTAATTTGTGATTCTTCTAGATAGAGTGCTTATATTTTTCCCATTCTGTTTTATTAGAATCTTAAGAAGCTCTTCAAATAAAGAAGAGTTCAAGTTCCATATCTTTTTCTGAGTTCCATCTGACATTACTGAAGCATAATTATTCTCTCTGAACTGCTCTAAGTTTTCTTGAGATGCTGCTTCTGCCTGTTAAATTGACTTCTTTCAATTTTTCCTCTATATCCTGTCTTGCTCTTCCTTCCATCTCCCATTTATACTGTTCTACTTGAACACATTCTACCATATTTATTCCTATATGACTTTTGAGGTTTACTACTCCTGGTTTCAACTTCAGCTTATTCTCTGGTTTTATACCTTTGTTTCTGTATTATTTCCATAGATGACAACTTCTGTTGAAGAATTTGATTCTTTGCATCTAGATGTACACATTTTGAAGATGCAGTTTCCACTTCAAATATAAGATCATGAATCTAATGTTTTAGCATCTTAACTTGAATATTCATTTCAAATGGACAGCTCTGAAATCATTTTGGAAAAAAATTTCTCCGTTTCCAGATTTATCTTATTTTTTTTGGTGTTATTTGTAAGAGGTCTCTAATCCAGTGATTTCTTTCTCAATTCACCATTTTCTTTATTTCTTGATCCAAATTATATAACAGAGATTGTTTTAATTCATTAAGTGTCTTTAACTTTCCTTTTCATCCTCAAATGTCTGCTTTTCTCCTACCATTCCTCTAGTCTCACTTCATTTCCAAATGCAGCAATCACTGATGTACAGCCCTGTCCCTTTCTTTTCCTCCTTTTAAATCTCCCGTGTTATGTTTGCTTTATCCAGGCATCTGTCTGTGGATATCTAGGTTATGAGTAGTATTGGAATGAACATGGGAATGCAGCCATCTCATTGAGACTCTGGTAGCAATTTTTTTCAGATAACATCCAGACATGAGATTGCTGTATAGTATTGATATAGGAGCCTCCATACTGTTTTCTGTAGCAAATATACCAATTTACATTCCCATTGACAGTTTACAAGGGTTCCACTTTCCTCATTCTCACTAATATTGGTTAATATGTTTAAAGCATATGGTAATATTAGCAGATATATGGCAATATCTCATTATGGTTTTGGTCATTTACCTGATTAGAGATGCTGAACATCTTCTCATATATCTGTTGGTCATTCCTATGTCTTCTTTGGAAAAAAAAAATCTGTTTGAGTCCTTTTTACATTTTAAATTAGGTTATTTTGTTTAGTTTTGCTTGTTTGTTTTTGATATTGAGTTGTACGAGTTCCTTATTTTTAAAAAAGTAAAAAGAGAAAACTCAATTAAATAAGATCAGAAATTACAGAGGGACTATATAGCAGATCCACTACATTTCAAAAAAGAAAATGTCCTCAAAAAATGTATAAATTACTAGAAACATATGACCAACCAACACACTATTGAATCAAAATCATAACAAAATAGAAAAATCTGAAGAGAACTTTAACTACTATGGATATTGAAAGAATAATTAAAAATTTTCCAACAAAGAAAAGTCTAGAACCAAATGGCTTCACAATTTTACCCAATATTCAAAGAAGAATTAATGTCAACCCTCTCAATATCGTCCAAAATACTGTTGTGGAGGGAGCACTTCTAAACACACTTTATGAGGTCACTGTTCTACAATTCCTAGAGAAACCAGAGTGACCATCTTTTAACTGAGGTCAGCTCCTTCCTCTACTCCAAATTCCCCAAAGACTTCAATCACATTTAGAATAAAGTTCAAATCTTCCTTTTAGCTCTAATGATCCTTTATGATTTGGCTTCTGATTATTTATCTGATATCATTCTTCACTTCTGTGTCATGCTTAGAGTGTAGTGGACTTTTCTTTTTATCAATCATCAATCCATTTCAAGAACTTTGTTCTTAATAGTTACCTCACCTTCTTATTCTTTTCTGAGACATTTGTGTGGCTGGTTCTCAAGCTTCATTCAAATTTATAGACAAACTTCATCTTCCAGCCTCTCAATCTCAAACAGCATTTCCTAATCTTTATCAAACTCTACTTTTCTTTATAGTATGTAATCACTGCTTGTCATTTTTTTGTGCATCTACTGAATAATTGTTTTATTTACTTATTACCTCTCTGTGCACTTAAATGGAAACTCCATTAGGTTCTTGTCTATCTTGTTCATTTTTTATCCCCTGGCCTAAAACAATACTCAGTATACAATAGCACTCAATAAACATTGCATTAAGTCACACTGAATAAACGTATATTTGTAATGTATTGTCACATTATTTCAGACAGTTTCAGTAGATAGAATAACTAGAGCTCATTTCACCCAAAATATCTTCCAATTTAAGTGAGAGAAGTCACATTTTATTCTCCATATTATCAAGACAAGATATTTAAGGACTGGGGCCTGCAGGTGTCATGGTAGTTAGGGTGCTGGATTCCTACATGGCTGACTGTGGTTCGAGTCCCAGACCTGGTGGCTTGATTTCTCATTTTCATGCTTTCTCTCTCTCTCTCTTTCATTATGTCCCTCTCTGGTCAAGTTAAAATAAATAAATAAATAAATAAAGTTAAATAAAATATTTTTTTAAAAAAAGAAGATACTAATGGCTCAGGTTCTATGTCTTGAATTGGATATGGCTCTGGCCTATGCATATTTTTTTCAAATGTCTTTTCTTAAATTATACTTGACTAATATTGGTATCCTATGTCCATTATGTCAATTTTCCAGCATTTGTTGTAGAAAGTAATAATTTTCCAGTTGGTTCTCAAACATCATCTCAAAAACAAGAGGCACACCATAGTAGTCCTCCTTTTTATACCTTGTATGAAATCTCTACCTTTGGTCCAACATGCACTGCACATAAGCCCTGTGATCTGATTTAAATAAAATTTCCAAAACTCTCTGGTAGTGCTACACATATCTCAAGTGGACTGTGCCTCTCACTAGATCCAGATCCAGGGCTTCACCCTTTTTCATTTATGTTCTCCTAAGATATACTCCAGCCACGCAATTATATTGTTAGTATATAATTCTTTATTTATAGTGATAGAATCTATTAATATTTAGCAATTAAAATACCTTTCTTACTCCATTATGCCAATTTGTGTAAAGATCTCTCAAACTCATTGCATATTCTAGGCAACATCATACTCAAATCAAAACTGATGAAGTCTATAACATTTGTTCTTAAAAAGGAAACCACTTTGGCAGGTACAGTGATTCCCAGAACTGCAGGGAAGGTTTACCTGAGGCATGTGAAATTGACAACTGCTTTTCCATGGGTGTAACTGCTGTGAGATCTTGGTCGGAGGTCACATTTTTGTTTTCACATTGTGTTTCTTGAAGCTTTCCTCTTGGATAAACAAAAAGTCATGCCTAAATGGCCTCAGTTGTGAATGTATGTTATTAAGAAGCTAGGATATCTTGTAGGATTGCTTGCTATGAAGGCTTAGTACAATTTGAGATCTTGAAGTTTTCCCTCTTGTTCAATGTCATCAATGTCCTTACCAACCTCCAGTCTTGCTGAGGCATTGGTATGCTATCTCAGAGATGAAAGTCACCAGAGAGGTGTGATAATTCGGAAGCTTAGCATTGATGTCACACTGTGTCCCATATTCTCTCTTTCTCTCCCATGCTATCTTGGGTAAGTATATTTTTGCTGTCCTCCTAGGTACACTTTCATGCTTCTCTACCTGCTCTATGCCCTGAAAGACTGACTTCTATAAATTGTATGTCTATGTTCCAGTTAAGAGTAGAGAATAAACATCACTGGTAGAAGAACCTAAAGGAGAGGGGCAATAAGTCCTGTCTCTCTTTTGTAGGATCTTCTCTGGCTGGCTATGTCCCATGATAGGTCTTCTTTCATTTACTGGGTTAGTCTACAATACAAATCCCTCTGCTTACCACTTGGTCCTCTGTATGGGAATGATTTAATAATAATTTGTTAAATTTGAAACCAGCAGATGACATAATGGTTACGTCACTGGACTCCAACGTAGTTGTCTGCAGTAGGAGTCCTGGATCCGGTGACTTAAAAAACTCACACCAGGTGCATGTGCATACATACCCCAAATCCCAAGAGGAGAATGGAGTGAAAGGGATTGTGGCATGGCCATCTGCCCCGGGAGGTGATTTCCCACTTTCCATCTCTCTACCTGGCAAGCATACACATCCTATAGCAAAAATCTCTCTTATAAAAAAAATAAATAATAAAATGATATAGAAAACTCTGTTTTATTACTCAGTTTGAGAGTTAGGTTGGAACTGTTGACTGGTATATTGTGTGTTAATGACTTTAAAAGAGATAAAGGATAAGTCTTCTGCCTTCTATGGAGGTTACATGCCCATTTGTAATCTAATTGTGACTTTCCTTGGAAATTCACATTTGACTTGGAAGCAGAAATATTTTCACACACATAACAAATACAAGCTAGGTTTAAAGAAGTACAGATGAATTAACAAAAAGATCAGAATAATATTTGGTGAGATAAATACATGGACAAATCTTAACCAGATTAATTTTAAATCATCTCTCTTACTTTATAAAATCCAAGAAACTTTGGGGAATTGACCTTAAAAGTAGTAACTTTGAAGTATGCTGTTCCTCTCCCCTTTCTTATGTAGGACACCAAATTTATGATAAATTGTGATGTGTATTGTCTAAAAAGAACATTTATTCAGAACACTCAGGGTACGTAGATTAGTCTGGAATGACAAAGCTTGCTCTTCTTAAAATGTTTTTAATCCACTGATTCAAATATTCTACTTTGTATTCAATAATGACACTCTCAGACATTAATTTTTAAGGATGATATTTTTCTTATTTAGAAAAATATTTGAAATTTTAATTGTTTCATTTTTGTTTTATATTTTTGTTCTTAATATCTCAATTTGTTATATTTTAGTCAGAAAATATGAATGATTGATGTCTTATTTGGGGGAATGGCATGAGGTTATATATTATTTAAAATAGGATAAATCATGTCTTGTTTTTTATCAATTCAGAATATGCATGCTTGGACGCTGAAAATATAAAATATTTAAAGCTGGCTTACTAAATAGAACTTCTACCCTATCTCTGGTTTTAAACTAAATGGAAACTAACACAAAACTGTCAGGAGTCTGAGAACAAGTGCTAACTCCGTTAACAACACAGGTTTGATTGGCAGACATAAATAACTGTAAAATCAATAATTTACTTTCTCTTTTCCTTCATTCTAGAGAGTAGAACTCCACCATGGAGTCTAAGTTGCAGTGTGCAGACCCAGTGAACTCACCCATTGCCTTGCCTTCCCCAGGTCTAAGTGAAGAATGAAAGTACCCAAACTGACATCAAGAAAAAGAAACAGGGGAACCAGCAGTTAGCGTAATGGTTATGTCGCAGGACTCCCATGTAGTCGACCGTTGTTCGCGTCCCGGACCTGGTGGCTTAAAACTCACACCGGGCACGTGTGAGTGCATGCCCAAGATCCCGAGAGGAGACTGGAGGAGAAGGGATTGCGGCGTGACCATCCTCCCTAGAGGGTGATTTCTTGCTTTCTGTCTCTAATGTCTCTCTCTGTCTGTCTGGCGAGCACACGCACCCTATAGCTAAAACCTCTCAAAAGAAAAGAAAAGAAAAGAAAATAACATAAGAGCAGTTTGCTTAGCTTCTCAAAATTGTATGATTCCTTGGGACCAGCAGTTGGCATAATGGCTATGTCACTGGACTCCCATGTAGTCGACCGCAGTTTGAGTCTCAGACCTGGTGGCTTAAAACTCACGCTGGGCACGTGTGCGTGCATGCCCAAGATCCCAAGAGGAGAATGGAGGAGAAGGGATTGCATCATGGCCATCCCCCCTGGGGGGTGATTTCTGGCTTTCTGTCTCTCTGTCTCTCTCTCTCTCTCTGGCGAGTGCGTGCGACCTATAGCTAAAAACCTATCAAAAAAAAAAAAAAACTTGTATGATTTCTTTGAAACTCAAATCTAGATATTTTTTTAAAAAATCAGATAACATCTTAAAGTTGGTAGAAGATCACTTCTTGTTTTCTATTGTTTATTTAGCTATGATAAACATATCTATATGTTTTATTCACTTTAAAAAATACCATACGAAGCACAGTGTAGGAAGACAGGTGGCCCACTACAGCTTCGGATCCCCAGGCTGTCCTAAAGCATGTGAGGTACGTGCACGCGTGCCCAAATCCTGACGAGCTGGAGGCCTGGTACCGGGGATGGCAGCATGATGAGACCCCCGTGGAGGACACTTGTGTCTTTTTCTTCCTCTCTCTTGTGCACACACACACAGTATCTATTATGAAAAACAAATAAACGTTAATAAACAAGTAAACGTATATACATCATAATAAAACTGTCTTGAAAAAATTCAGGAATCCGAGAACTAATATTTCCTCATGTCAGATGCACAAACTCACCACCCTGTCTTAAGAGAAAGCCATAGCTAATGTGATGTCTAAAGTTTCAGACCTTTTTGCTTGTATACGTGTAGTCACATTTGTATGAATATATTCACTCACGTGCACGCATAGACATAGATAGCTCTCTTCTGTATTTGTTTTATATAAAGTAGATCAGCTGTATATACTGCTTTGCAATCTGCCTTTTAAACTTAACACTTTAAAATGTTCTAACTCGTCTATTTTCCATGACAGAGAGAGAGAGAGAGAAATAGAGAGAGGGCATCCCCAACGGAGTCTTCAAACTGCAATCCACCCCAAGTGTCAGTTACTTCGGTCACAGGCATGGATGCCAGTGTGCTTTGAAAGGTCCCCGGACATGATCCCCAGACCCTTCTCATGTAAATCTGGTTGTGCTGCCACTGCACCACTGCCTGGCTCCGAAACCACATTTTGATCAAGAGATTTACTGCTTTACTGGAAAGACAGGACATAGTTTTTATCATGACACTTTCCCACAAGAGAGGGCCCTCAGAGAAGAAAAGATCTGCACGTGTCAGACAGGGCCGACTTCCCATACTATCTAAAGTAAATTGATGAAATTAGAAACTATAACTGCAGGCTACATTTCCTAATGTCTGATTCACCTGGTAAAAGCAGCATCCATAGCCATTGCTATTGGCATTTGCTTTCCTCAGGCCTGCTGTCTATGGCGGTGATGGCCATTTTTACACGCTCTTTTCTTTTTCTTTAAATTTACTCCTTTCTTCATGTCT
>NW_006203855.1:117566-147635 GCF_000334495.1 Tupaia belangeri chinensis
TAATACTAAATACAATTATCCATTTTTTCCCACTTACATTTTTATTATTTTCATTTGTAGTTAAAGTTACCATTGCTTCTCAGTATAGTCCTTTGAGGTTTTAGCAAATAAAAACATAAAGGAAGAATCAAGAAGTTTGCAAATTCAATTCTTTGCTTTTCCTTTGGTTATTGTTTTCCATTTTGTGCTCACTACTTTGGTTTCCACCAAATGAAATTGAGGTGAAATATCCAGTTCTTCCTTTCTCCATAAGAAATAACAGATATTCTGTGATGTATGGTAGGGAGGATATAAAAGTCTCAATATAAAGAAGTAAACAAAACATGCGTTTTTAAACAAACTTAAGATTTTGTGAGAAAAAAAACATGCATGATTTTGTGAGAAAAACATATGCAAGCTTGGCAAACATTTGCACAACATTTTTAAAGCTATTAAACTTATGAAAAATTAAGCTGTAAAATATGATATTTTAGGATTAACAGATGCTGTGATGGTTACGTCGCTGGACTTCGACACAGTTGATTGCGGTTCGAGTCCTGGACCTGGTGGCTTAAAGCTCTTGCCAGGTGTGTGTGCGTGCATGCATGTCCAAAATCCCAAGAAAAGAACGGAGGAGAAGGGATTGTGATGTGGTCATCCTCCTTGGGGTGGGGGGTGATTTCTCATCTTCTCTCTGTCTCTCTGGTGACACATGCTCTATAGGAAAGATCTCTCAAAAACCAAAAAGATATTTTTCTCTTATTTCATTCCAAGATTCTATGGGTAAACATATTTTCTTGTATACTTCCAGAAATATTTTGAACATGAATAATTGCACATAAGTACTTGTTTATTTACATGCACATGCATCTCTTATACAAATGGTTACATGTATAAATATACACATCATAAACACTTATAGACACATATAAATACATACGTACACATTAATCTACAAGTTACCTTTTTTTTTTTTTTTTGAGAGGATTTTGCTATAGGGCACATGTGCTCACCAGAAAGACAGAGACAGAGAGACAGAAAGCGAGAAATCACCCCCCAGGGGGGATAGGCACGCTGCAATCCCTTCTCCTTCATTCTCCTCTTGGGATCTTGAGCAGCACACACACATGCTCGGCATGAATTTAAGCCACTGGGTCCAGAACTTGAACAGCAGTTGTCTACATGGGAGGCCAGCGACTTAGCCATTACACTAACTGTTGGTCCCCTACAAGTTACCTTTTTACTTACTTTATCTTAGATTTTTTTTCAGTGTCTACACATATAAATTTGTCATATTCTTACTAATTAGTAAATAGTATCTTATTGCATAGGATTATCATAATGAATTAAACAAATCTATTGATTTTTAGGTTATTTCTAGTTTTTCCCTTGAAAACAATACAAGAGCAAAGCATTAATATGTAAAACTTCTTGTGCATTTGGGTCAGTATAAATTTTAGCAGACTTAGTAGTAATTCACTCTAAGTTTATAAGTATTTCTGCATATGTAATCCTTTTAATCCTTAGCTTGTCTTTTGTATCTGGTATTTTCTATTGACTTTTAGAAGATGTGTTTTCTTGGGGCCAACAGGTAGTATGGTGGTTAAGGGCACTGGACTCACACATGGCTGACCACGGTTTGAGTCCTGGATCTGTTGGCTTGCTTTCTTACTTTCCCTCTCTCGATCTCACTCTGTCCTTCTCTGGTCAAATAAAATAAATAAATATATTAATAAATCAAGTGAAATAAAATAATTCTTTAAGAACAAAGTCAAACAAAAAGAAGATTTTTTTTTCTCAATTTCTTTCAACTTAGAAGGAAGGCTTTAAACTCCTTGTTAATACAGTCAACCCTGAGTGGACATCACTATACTTTTATTTACTGCATTAAATAAGAGGCAATAGGGCCAACGAGTTGCATGGTGGTTACAGTGCTGAACTCCCACATGTCCAACCACCATTTGAGACCTGGACCTGGTGGATTGAAAATCATGCTGGACATGTGTGTGTGCAAGCTAAAAATCCCAGGAGGAGAATGGAAGAGAAGAGATTGCTGCCTTACCATCCCCCCAGAGGGGAGATTTCTCACTTTCTCTCTTGCTATCTCTTTCTGTTTCTCTTAGGTGAGCACACACACTCCACGACAAAAAATCTTAATTAAAAAAAAAATGAAAAGGAAATAAGAGATTTCAGATAGCAGTATCATGTCTGTATCATGAATGGGTTTCACTGTGTAGCAATTCTTCATAAGAGCTCACAATGATCTGTTTTCAATTACATAAATTGTTGAGAATTAATTCTTGAATTTCAATGTGAAGATTCTTACATAAGAGAACGGAAAAAAAGTTACAAAATTTTTTATAGTTTCAGGGAATTGACATTCATATAATCCACTGAGTCATTCCAAACTTTCTAAATTTAAAATCACGAGAGTTCTTCAAATGTTAGCATTTCTCACCAGGTTCTAATTACTACAGGTATAGGATCACCTGAATCCTTGATCTCTCTTCTACTCTGGAGTTCTTACTCTCAGTTTTGCATCCCCAGAGGACATCGTTTCATCTGCTTTATATTCACATTATGCTTCTATCTTAGAGAAGTTGATACCCTGTTCCCTAACACAGCGTTTCTTTTAACCACTTATCTTAACCCGCTAATCACCATGTTATGCATTAGCAATAAATGATTAGATGAAAGACCGCTGAGTTCAATTTCAGCGAATCTTAAGGTAAAACTCTAACTTAATTCCCAAAAAGTAGTATATAGGTATCTGTGGCATATTATAAAGATTTTCTGTTTCTGTTTGGGGAACATGAAACTCCTCTTAGTTTGTAATCCCAGATGGCATAGTAAATTGTCTCTGACTCACAGCAAAGAACGAATTCCATATATAGTCCCTGCATCAGGAACAAGATGAGCTCCACATGTCAGTATCCATTCTGCCTTGATGAGCTAGCTTTGGGGAAAACGTAATTTGTGAAGCACATATTTTCCCTTAAGTAAAATAATTAGATGCACTTATGTGTGCCATGCGAATTGAGCATATATATCCATATATATGTTATGTAAATATAGATAGAGTGATAGGTAGATATAAACACAGACATAGTACAGAATAGAGTTGGAGAGCTTGGCTTCCGAGTCAGACAGCCTAGTATTAAATCTCAGCTCTGTGACACATTTCTTCATTTATAAATTTAGATTTTCTTATCTAAAGTGTATTTCAAAGGTGAAAACAAAGTTAATGAAAAAGAAAGTGAAAAAAAATGGTATTTGAGTAAAAATAGTCTAAATTCAAGTTAGAGTTTCATGACTTAGTAGAAATATGATTTTGGATAACTTATTTTATTTCCTCCTAATTTTCATAGTCTGCTAAGTGGAAAAAAAAAATTCCATTTACCTCACACTTGTGAGGAATTGCCAAAAGTGTAATTCAGAACATTATCTGGTACTTAAAAGAACTAATTCACTGTAGAAGTAATAGTTGGAGGCCAGTAGGTGGCGTGGCGTTTAAGGCTGTTGGATACCACGTGGCTCAAAAATGCAATTCGAATTCCTGTCTGCTTGAGGAAAAAAAGCATGTGAAATACGTGAGTGTTCAAGCCCAAAATTCTGAAAGGAAAATGGAGGAGAGTAGATTGCAGAATGGCCATCTTCCTTGGATTGTTTTTTATACTTTCTCTCTCTCCTTTCTCTCTCTGTCTTTCTCTGAAAAGTGCATGTTGCCCTTTAGCATTATTTTTTTTTTCCAGAAAGGAAGTAATAGATGCATTTGCTAATCAATCTGTTCAGAAACTAAGATAGGGCTATTAACTACAGAGGACTTTTCTTGGGGATTATATAAAGTTTATTAAAAAAGCATGAATTACTACCTCATTATAGATGCTTTCACTCAGATTATGAATATATATACAAAAGCTTAATCTAAAGTCCTTTGACAATGATAACTCTAAAATTCAAATACTGTGTGAATCACTTACTTATGAAGCAAAACCAAAACAAGACAAAAAATAAAAGCTATGTGACTGCATTATAGTATCAGTTGAAAATACAGGAAGCATTAGCAGAAATAAGCTACCAGAATGATAAACTAAGGAAGGTACTGTTTTTGTAAAGTGTGGAGACAAACGCCAAAAGCAGATGAAGGTTTATGTCCAACTTTATACCATTAGATTGGCTTTAAAAATTATGTTTGGATCAAGAGCATTGCTATTGCACCCTCTCAACTATAGTATTTTATGAAAGCAGTATTAAGGGTTGCAATTAAAACCCACCAAAAATTATTAGAAATTTTAACTGATACAGATGTGATTTTTTTAAGAGTTCTAAGAGCTTTATCTGATTTTTAAGAAATGATCACCATAGAGCTCTGCTCAACTGCTATTATTTGGAATTCATAGTAAATGCTAAGAAATTGTTTTGCTTGTTTGTTTAAGAGAGATTTTTATTATATGGTGCCTTCCTTATCGATGAGAGAGAGAGGCAGAGAGAAGGAAAGAGAGAGATCACTCCTCAGTGAGGATGGCCGCACCACAATCCCTTCTCCTCCATTCTTCTCTCAGGATTTTGGGCATGCACACATGCACCTGGTGTGAGTTTTTTTTTTTTTTTTTTTCCACCTGGTGTGAATTTTAAGCTACTGGGTCTGGTACTCAAAGTGCAGTGGACTATGTGGGAGTCCAGTGATGTAACCATTATGTCATCTGCTGGTCCTGCTAATAAATCTTTTGATAATTTTCCCCAATGTAATCCATTCAAGATACTTTGTTTTTCAGAATTTACATATTCATAACATAAAATTTATAAGGACATGATATAACTTTATAAAGAAATAGCATATCTAATAATTGCAATTCAATACTTCTATTTTTTCTATTATTAAAATTTTTAAATACGACTTTTTTCTATGAGAGGTTTTTTGCTACAGTGCACAAGTGCTTGCCAGAAAGACAGGGAGAGACACACAGAAAGCAAGAAATCATTCCACCGGGGGGAGGGGGGGGATGGCCATGCCACAATCCCTTCTCCTCCATTCTCCTCTCAGGATCTTGGGCACACACGCACAAGCACCCGACATTAGTTTAAGCTACCTAGTCCAGGACTCAAACCACAGTTGACTATATGGGAGCCCAGCAACATAGCCATTACACCAACTGCTGGTCCCTAAATACAACTTCTAGAAAATTTTATTTGAGACAAAATTGCTATCCTTAAGTAATTAAATTTTGGAGTAGCTTTGATGTCAGCTCTTTAATGTTTTACTTTCAAAGAACTAAAGGAATTTAAGTGAACTAGCAGTATATTAATATATTCTCATTGTAAAAAAGCAAATGATGAAAAATTTAAGAAGTATATATGATAAAAAGTGAAAATTTTGTTTAATTCTCTAACTTCTATATCCAATATGTAACATAATGAATAATTTGCATGAATATTCAGAATATTCCTATGCATTTGTGTGTGTATATACTTATATACACAAAAATAAATGTTTGTACTTAACACACAAAAGATAAAATATGCAGGGAACCAGCAGTTAGCATAATGGCTATGTCGCTGGACTCCCACGTAGTCGACCGCGGTTCGTGTCCCGGACCCGGTGGCTTAAAACTCACGCCGGGCGCATGTGCGTGCGTGCCCAAGATCCCGAGAGGAGAATGGAGGAGAAGGGATTGCGGCGTGACCATCCCCCCTGGGGGGTGATTTCTCGCTTTCTGTCTCTATGTCTCTCTCTGTCTGTCTGGCGAGCGCACGCACCCTACAGTGAAAATCTCTCAAAAAAAAAAAAGATAAAATATGCATAATTTAACAACTCACTTTTTGAAAAGAAAATCTTTTATCCTCAAACACTATTTTAGATCTTTTAGCTTCTGTCTACTATATTTAATGGGTCCCTAAATTTTTTTTGCATGAATGCATCTGTTTATTTAATCATTTCCTAATTAGTGGAGAGTTATTAGTAATATGTGCTCACTATAAACACTGTTTCAGAGAATATTTAGATATATGCAAAATTGTAAATATTGCTGCAGAAATTGACAGATGTAATGACACTAATATCAATTCAATAGTAACTGGACAAAAAGAACCTTTTTTTTTTTAGTTATTTTTTAGTTTTTGTTTGTTTGGTTTTGCTTTTGCTATAGGATATGTGTGCTTGCCCAAAAAAAGGGGGAAAGAAAAGGAAAGTAGGAAATCACCCCCTGCCCAGGGAGTATAAGATTTTGTGTACACATGCACACATGCCCAGTATGCTTTTCAAGCCCGTGTGCCTGGGACTCAAACTGCAGAGTCAAACATGCTGGATCCACTACCGTAACCACCATACCATCTAACCACCACACCACCTGTCTGCTCATGGTTTACTGGTTCTAATTTTTACTTAAATGTGATGGTTTTGTTGAGTATTTTATTCTTTTAGTTGACAAATTATAATTTTTGCTTTATTTTTTAATCTATTGTTTAAGCCTGTACCTTTCCTTTGTACATTATTCTGCTAAGTAATTTTCTGTATTTATTTTAAATAATTTTTATATATTAATCTTTGGTCTCCCGTATATGTTGCAAATATGTCCCCCCGTGTTGTTTATACATTAATTGTATTAACAATATATTGAATAGAGAAAGTCTTTATTTTTATGTAGGTGAATCTGTTCGTCTTCTACTTAGTAGCCTCTAGTATTCTTTCATTTCTTTCCTAACTAAAATCAAATTGGGTGGCAGAAGTTCAACTCAAGTTCAAATAATTTAACTCAAGGAGTCTTTGAGGAACTGCAAATCAGTGAATTACTAACTCTTGTAACATTAATATTATATCAAAGACATATCACACAACCAGGAATGATATATAGACTGAAGGATCTGTTGTCATCATTGATCGGGTACTGCCATTTGATAATATGTCTATGTAAATTTCAAGACTGCTAGTCTTACCATGTTAGAATAACAATGACCAATGTGTTTTATATAAATTATAATGTGTTTCTTATCATTTAAATGGATTCATCTATTTGAGATATTAATTCCAGAACTACAACTACAATCACAATACATTAAAAAAATCTTAGTTTTTTTTTTTTTTTTTTGAGTTATGGATTGACAAAGTATTGCAAAGAAAATGATTAAGGGGCCAGCAGAAGTGCGGTGATTACTGGACTCCCACATGGTTGACCACAGTGCGAGTCCTGGACCAGACAGCTTGCTTTCTCACTTTCCCTCTCTCTCTCTCTCTCTCTCTCTCTCTCTCACTCTGTCCCTTTCTGATCAAATTAAAAATAAGAAATAAATAAAGTTAAATAATTAAACTCCTAAAAAAAAAGAAAAGAAATGATCAGATCTAATTTATTCATATTCCTGGCTAATTACTAATACATTATGAAAATTCTTTTTTTTCCCCTTTGGAGATGTTTTTGCTATAGGATGTATGTGCTCACCAGAAAGACAGAGACAGAGAGACAGAAAGTGAAAAATCACCCCCCAGGTGGGTGGCCAAGCCGCAATCCCTTCATTTTCCTCTTGGGATCTTGGGCACGCACGCACACGAGCCCAGCATGAGTTTAAGTCACTGGATCTGGGACTTGAACTGTGGTCAACTACATGGGAGTCCAGCAACATAGCCATTACGCCAACTGCTGGTCCCCATTGTGCCAATTCTAAGGCTATCAATTAGATGAAAATAAATCTGATAATGGTAGATAAATATAAGGTGCTATTAATGTAATATATATGTACCTTTTTATTTTAGTATATTGCTAATATTTACTCATTATCACAAGAAAATATGAATTAAATCCTTTTATAAGTTGAGCATGGAAAAAGTGAACACAAATCAGGTTATATTATTCGAGATCATAAAATGTTTGTTTTGTTTTCTCATTGTGCAACTAATTAAGCCAAGTTAAAGACCCTTTCATAAATTACTAAAACAATTTGAACATTGGTTCAGTCAAAGCAAAGATCACTCCAAAGTTAAACAGCCAAGGAAGACTGTGTTCCAACCTGTTGCAATAGGGGAGAGAGGCCAAAACTCTGTTTAAATCAGTTCTGCTGAACTATTAGGTTATAGAGCTTTTAAGTGCTGGGCTGAATTAGGAAAAATATACTGGAGGATATGATATCATTTAGGCCATCCATGTTTGCCAGTTGGTTTATCAAAATGAAATGTAAACCTCTCCTATCTTTATGACAAGGTAGTTTTACAACTTTGTGTACGGCACCTGCAGAAGTAAGATTTACTTTCCATAGAAACTAGGAACCAGGAGTTTAACTCTTTTGATGATTACATTTCAAGAGTAAAGTCTCAGATTTTTGAGAAATATAGTTTTAGCTCTAAAGGCCTCAGATTTTTGAGAAATACAGTTTTAGTTCTAAAACAGACAAAATGCTTTTATAAAGATTTATGTCTTAAAGGGAAAAGAAAGTACTTATAAGCTTTCTAAAGTAAATGCTCTAAGTAAGGTTAGGGGCTTAGAGTCAGAAAAACAACTGTCTTCAATTTAGTCATCATGAATGGTACATTTAAGTCTCTCTTGATCAATTCAAATTAAAATCTTAAGATAAAAACAAATATTTCTCAAATGGTACCACCTATAATGTCAGCATGGGAATCAAACTCTTGTGCGGGATATTTAAGTATCATCTATACTCAGAGATATTAAATCCATATTGAATATCAGTAATTACAATAATGTAATTTTTAAAGTATGTATTTAAGGGGTCTTCAAAAAGTTCACGGAAAATAGGTAGGATTTATAAAAAACCCATAAATTTCAAATATGTTTGCAACAAAATAAACTCAGATTTTAATTGCAAATTTCCACAGACCTTTTGAAGTTCACTTATATTTGTTAAAACTCATTTTCCCTTATATTTGTTAGAATTCATCATTCACAGATGGTGCATCTGAAGAGTACAAAAAAGAACTTACTTCATAGGAAGGTTTTTTTTTATGTAAAACTATGCAAGCTCTCTCATGTATTAACTTTGAAAAGTCAGATGCCTGTGATAATGTATTTTAATCATCTTAAGCACTCAAGCCTATCTTTTCCCTCTTAAAATTACTCTTTTATTTTTTTTGAGAGGTTTTTGCTATAGGGCGCATGCACTCGCCAGACAGACAGAGAGAGACAGAGAGACAGAAAGTGAGAAATTACCCCCCAGGGGGGATGGCCACGCCGCAATCCCTTCTCCTTCATTCTCCTCTCGGGATCTTGGGCATGCATGCACATGCACCCGGCATGAGTTTTAAGCCACCAGGTCCAGGACTCGAAACATGGTCGACTACGTGGGAGTCCAGTGACATAGCCATTATGCTAACTGCTGGTCCCTTAACATTACTTTTAAAATGAGTGAATTTAAAAATTTTTTTTTTAACTTTTTTTTATTGACACACATGTTATCATCTAATCTCTACATATTTTTACTAAATTTTAATTTATATCTGTGGTCTTAGAATAATGTCTTTTTCATTAAGAATCATTTACTAAATAATGAATAACTGGTGAAATAAATGATCTCTGGTAACTTAGGTATTCACTGGAAAATGTCTAAAAGCCACCATATCAAAAATAATGTGCTGGAAATGACACCTCTCTAGGGTATTGCTTAAAAACATACTGAAAAGTTCACAGCATTCATTGCAGAAATTGCCATAATTATCGTGCCTTTAAATGTGTCTTCACTTGTAAATCTCTGGGCAATTAGTTTTAACAATGTATAGTTTCACCTATAAAGCACCTCCATATTTTTCTAACTATTATAAAACTCAAGTGTCTTACAGTTAAAAAAATAAACTGGAAAGAATTATAAGTCCATATATCCATATCCTGCAATGCCAAAGGAAGAAATTGACAAAGGGATGGAAGAATTATTTTAATTTTACTTTTATTTAGTATTTATTACTCTGTTAATCTTTTCACTTTCTATGATATCAATACAAAGTTTTACTAGAAAGTACTTCTAATATTAATATCAGCGTTTTTTATTGATTTTATTGAGATGTCACTGTTTCATATTCTCTGTAATTTCAGTATTTTATTTAAATTTCAATCCTTACATAACAAAAGTAAAATTGGTAGGCCTTGAGGCCGGCACATGGCTTGGTGCTTAAGGGTGCTGGACTTCCACATGGCCAATTGCGTTTCAAGTCCCGAACCTGGCAGTTTGCTCTCTCGCTCTCTCTCTCACTCACTTTATCCCTCTCTGGTCAAACTGAAATAAATAAATGAATGAATAAATAGAGTTAAATTAAATATTTTTAAAAAATTGGTAGACTTTTCTCTGGTGTACAGTTTACCCATGTGAATGAAATGTTAGTCAGAGTGAATCTAAGGCTGTGGTCAGATAGAACAGCATGATCCAAACATCAGCTGAGAACATAAATTGAGCTCTTGTTTTACCTACTGAGCTGATTCAAACATAAAGAAGAGATATATTTTGTCACTTCCTAGTTGGGATGAAATAACTAAGCACATCAGGGGAACATACAGATTAAGATTAAGAAATATGGGGCCAGCAGGTGGCCTTGTGATTTAGGCACTGAACTCCAGTTTGAGTGCAGTTTGAGTCCCAGATCTGGTGGCTTGAAACTCATGCCTGGCACATGTGTGTGCATACCAAAAATCCCAAGAAGAGAATGGAGGAGAAGGAATTTCAGTGTGGTCATACCATTGTGGGGGGAGTGATTTCTCACTTTCTGCCTCTCTGTCTCTCTGGTGAGCACACATATACTATAGCAAAAATTTCTCAAAAAAAAGAAAAAAAAGGAAAAAGAAAATTTCACATATTAATAAACATAGTCCTCACCAGAAAGAAGGCCATAATTTTTGATTCTTTGACATTGTACCTCTCAAGACACAAGCTAAATATTTTTGTTTTTTTTTTTCTCTGTGGAAAAAAAAATGTCTAATTTATGCCTGATCATTGTAGTTTAAGGAAATTAATATTGATGGACTAGAGCCAGTACTAATTTTCAAGACAATGGAGAAAAGGCCCTAAGGGCATTTCAGATATCTTCAAGACTCTGTTTCTCATCCTAGGCCCAGAGACCTAGGAGGGCAGAATGGTTTCAGAGCATGGGTCCAAGACAGATTCACTGACATACATTTTCTCAAAACTCTATTCTCTATAACTGATTGCATCATTTAGCCCTGGACGTGGTTCAAGTGGCTGGCTGGAGGAGCAACTCAATCTGTTGCTATGGAGGCTGTTCAAACCACTGCTTTAAAACATGCAAGCAGCAAACTTTGACGGCATACATATGGTGGTAATTCTGTAAACCTGCAAATTTAAGAGGCTTGGAAGTGTGGTTACCTCCATCAAGATTTCAAAAAATGTCTCAGCCACTCTGTGGGCCTAAGCAGTGGCTTGTTACAGAGACAAACCTCCTCAAAAAACCCTCTGTTAGCAGAATGCCAAGGATTATGCATCATGAGAATGCCTAGTGGAATTGCAAAGGCAGGGCTTTTCTTGACAGTTCAAAAATAAATAGCTACCAGCATGTAATAACAGCTTGGAGGACTTCAGGCATAAGACTCCAGACTTAGAGACATAAAGTATAGACTGAGTCCCCCAAAGTCATAGGGTAAGACTACCCAACACTTCAAGGGTCCAACCCTGCACCAGGATGTCCAGGAAATAGCACATGGAACAAAGGATTATTCTTCAGCTTAAAGATTTAATGTCTGCACTTTTGTTCCAAACCTGCATTGGGCCTGCTACTCCTTTCTTCTCTGGAAAGAGAAATTATTATTTATGCTTATCCCATCACTGCTGTTGGGAAGTAAGAAATTTGTTTTAATTTTAGAGGTTGGCAACTAACCTTAGACTATTAAGTTGGTGTTGAAATGAATTAAGTCTTGGATCATTGGGATGAAATTATTGCATTTTCTATGTAAGAAAGACATAAATTTTAGAGCCAAGTAATTAAATGCTATGGTTCGAATAAGAGTTCCTTGGATTTACTTGTTGAAATTTGGCTACTATTGTGATGGTACTAAGAGGGTAGAAATTTAATTCAATTATTGTGTTAAAAGGTAGAGCTTTTGAAGGACCAGCAGTTTCATAATGGCTATGTCGCTGGACTCCCACATCGTCGACCATGGTTCAAGTCCAGGACCCGGTGGCTTAAACTCATACAGGGTGCATGTGCATGTGTGCCCAAGATCCTAAGAGGAAAATGGAGGAGCAGAGATTGTGGCGTGGCCATCCACCCTGGGAGGTGATTTCTCACTTTTTATCTCTCTGTCTCTCTCTGTCTTTCTGGTGAGTGCACACGCCCTATAGCAAAAACCTCTCCAAAAGTAAAAGGTAGAGCTTTTGAAAAGAAATCAGAATCTGATAAGATCATCAGGTCAGGGACTCTGTTATTGAATACTAGTGACTTTATAATAAGGAGAAAAAGCAGAGATGACACATGCTCTTGACCTTTTACCATGTGATGCTATGTGTCACTTTGGGACCCTGTAGAAATTTCCAGTTAGCAAGATGCAGCTGGAACCATATGCAGCCCCTCTATATTGAACCTCTTAAACCATGAGCTGAATAAATATTTATTCTTTATAAATTACCCAGTCTGTGAGCTGAATAAACATTTATTCTTTATAAATTATCCAGTCTGTGGCATTCTGTTATTACCAAAAGAAAATAGAACAGGAAGTTAGAGGGCAGTTAGATAGAGTTTAGATATATAGGTATCTATTTTATCATTAATTGTAGTGGCAAAGCAAATATTTTTTAAAAATTATCTTGAAATACTATATAACAATTAAAATAATTATCTATCTCTATAGAGCTCTCTCTTGTCTCTTTATATCTCTATCAGCTTTTCTATCCTTATCTCCATTTGCCTATCTTTTTATATATCTAAAGGAGAGGCATTTTCTGTGCTGAAGTAGGAGACAAGGACCCTAAAAATATAATTAGAGGATAGGCCCAAATTGAAATCACAAAATGACTAAGTTTTATGATGGAGACAAAGCAGTTCAGCTGCATGCTCGAATAGATCTCTCTTAAAGTAGTGGTAGCTCAGTGATTGATGTAGGTAGCATGATTTAGACTGAAAACAGGTTTTTTCCAGGTCCCACTACATTCCAGGGAGAGGATAAAATGATGGGTTTTTATAGCCCAATACTTCTAGACAAAGAATCTCCTGACTTGGGTACCCTCTTCCAAATTAGGAAAATAACTGGGCCCATCCAGCGTGTGTCCCTACCCACTAGGAGGTACAAATCCCACATCGAACAAACCTGAATAAGGCTCCTCACACCCCTTGCCCCAGTTCCTCTTAGGCAACCCCTTTTCTGGTAGCTCTTCTCTTTTTGGGAGCTCTGTTCTTCCTTCCCTCTCCTTCAGTAAAGTGCCCATTTTGCTATACCTGCTTTCTGTGCATCTCTAATTCTTCCTTACCATGGGACAAGAACCTGTGTCTCACTTGAGTGTTGGGCCTGATCACTCCTGCACCCGTGTTCCTTCATCATTGCCAAAAATTTAATTTAAAAACAGGTTACCAAGTTTTGTACTTAAGATTTATGCTTCTACATTCCTTTCCACACACACAAAAAATTCCCTCTCATAATAATGGCAATATCCTAATAATTTATAATTATGCTTTTTTATATGCACATATTTTGTTGGAGAAAGTTACAGAGTAATACGGTAAGATTCTTTATTTAAAGATGAAGGAAAGGAGAGATACTGGTGACATCCCTGAACTCTTTCTGTATATTAATTTGAATTGTTTTTCTGTTTAGACTTTCTCATGTTTTCTATTTAAAGAAGAATAATTTTAAAAGTTATCATAAGTATGTTAATGTGGTTCAGTTTTAAATTATATCATTTAAAAATTCTTGAAAAAAATGAATATGGTATTAACAGAGAAATGTTAATACTTTCAATGGTTTTTCAGCCTTGGTTTCCCAACTTTGATTATCAAAAATTGCTTGCTAAGATTATGAAAATTATATATCAGCAATTATTTTTTTTCTTTTAGATTTTTGCCACTGAAGGGAGAAAAAGAGAGAGAGAAGAAAGTGAGAAGTCACCCCCCCGGGGAGATGGGCTCACCACAATCCCTTCTGCTCCATTCTCTTCCAGTGATTTTTCAAACCACCAGGTCTAGGACTGAAACTATAGTTAGCTATACGAGAATCCAGTGCCTCAACCACCCCACAATCTGCTGGTCTTACCAGTAATTACATTTATGAAGACTTGCCAAAATAGTGTACTTTATTTTATAAATATGAGTGTAGGTGTTGCATACCTATGAGTGTAGGTGTTACATACTGGTTTCCTAGTTAAAAAATGAGTCACTTGCTTTTTCTCCAACCTGTTGAAGTTGTTTATTGGTATGATTACGATTCATTTTAAGTTTATATAACCAAATATATTTTGTTTTATTTACAAATGACTAGTTAAAATCAAAATATAAGCATTATTTCATTATTAAGGGGCAGCTATGGACTAAATGAAGGCCTATGAATACCTATAGCATTAAACTAGATAATAGTTGAACTGGGCTTAAGACTCAAATCTAAGAAAAAGCTATTTAATAAAATACTTTATTATTCCTGCTATATTGTTTTAATTTTGTAGAATCATGATTATGTGCAAGTGCTCTATTTTCTGGTACCCAAAATATGACCTTCAAGCTAATAGTTAGTTTCATTTCATATTCTAATAGAACAAAGCAAATAACTGGAAAGCATCATATTTATAAACATATTCTGAGTAAAAGGGTACATTTTGATACTTAAACATAGATTATTTTAAAGCTCTAATGGTTTCCAAAAAAAGTTTATTTAGTGAAAAGGGAATTTAAGATCCACCACTGGTGGCCAGGAAACTGGCAGTAACAATAAATAGAATGCTATCCGAAAAACATTTTGACAAACTTGAAAAGGTATTTTTGTCTATGAACTTTTTAATGAGTATAAATTAAAATTTTAATTGAGTAAATCAAATTCTCATTTTGTTGATATTAATCATGTTAATAGTAACAGAGTTATAAGATTGTACTAACCATCTAGAATGTATTGTATATTAAATATTTGAAAGTATGCATTGGGGCCCAGCAGGTGGTATGGTGGTTAAAGTACTGGATTCAAGTCCAGGACCTGGCAGCTTGTTTTCTCACTTTCCCTCTCTTTCTTTCTTTCTCTGGTCAAAATAACAACACCAACAATAGTAATAATAATAATAATAAATGATGAATAAAATTAAATATTTTTAAAATAAACAAATAACAGACACTGAATGAAACTACCTTACATAGAAGGTTGTAATATTTGTAGTTTTTTTTTAAAGATATTTCTGTTATAGTGCATGTGCTCACCAGAAAGACAGAAAGAGACAGACAGAAAGCAAGAAATCACCCCACAGGAGGGATAGCCATGCCGCAATCCCTTCTCCTCCATTCTCCTCTTGGGATCCTAGGCACTCACGCACACGCACCTGGCATGAGTTTAAGCCACTAGGTCTGGGACTCAAACTGCAGTCAAATACATGGGAGTCCAGCGACAAAGCGATTACACAAACTGCTGGTCCCTGGAAAATTTTTTTTTTAATTTTAAAAATGTATTTGTTTCAAGAGAGTGAGGGACAGGGAGAAAAGACAAGCATTCTCAGCAGAATCTCATACTACAATTCTCTCTCTAGCCCTGCAAGATCCTGGGCAGATGCCCACCATATACAGGTCAGCTGAGGAACTGAACCCACGATCTTTCATATGGCTCCAGCATCATTTGGGGGGCACATCACTCCTCAACATCCCTGGAGAGGATAGTATAAAAAATATGAAACTATATATTGCTTTAAATATATTGGCCAAAATTTGTACCTGGACAGATGAAAGAAAATTGCAGAATTGATCTATACTAAATTATTTTCTTCCAATAGTAAAATCAATAAATATTAAAATAAAAACCTTAAAAATTAGTTTCTAAGTAAAGTAACATGATTGATGAAACTGGAAAAACTATCAAGAATATTAGAAGTCAAGATTTTAGAAATCCATACACTCAAGTGGTTATAGATGGGCAAACAAGCCAGAAATTCTTAATATTTAGCCTCAAAGACAAAGAAAAAAATATATGAGGCTGTATTCTTTTTTAATGATAATATCATGATTTTATTTGACAAATGTACTCTTTCTTAAATATTTGTGTACATTTTATAAAGTCTATAAGATAAAAGGAGGCTAGAGAGTTCAAGATGTTTGAATGTTTTTCAGATAAAATTTTATTTATTGTCACTGTTGTTTTCCTGGCCACCAGTGGTGGATCCTAAATTTCCTTTATAATATATTCTGGTGGCACTTAGGAGTTCTTATCTTAGTCCTAAGATTGGAGAGTTATGAGGGCGAGGCAGTGTTGTAGTGGTACTGCAACCAGACCCATGTGGGAGATTGTGGTGTCCTGGAACCTTCCCGATCACTCTGTGTGTGTGTGTGTGTGTGTGTGTGTGTGTGTGTATGTATGTCCATGATCAGGGAAGGGTAGATAACAGTATGAGCACCCTGTAGGAGTAAATCGTCTCTCTTTCTCTCATTCTTTCTTGCTCTTTCACACACACATAGGAAATAAATAAATGAACTTAAAGTTGTTGAGTTCTAGAAAGGGCTGCCTACATGAAAGGGGTGGAGTCACTTAAGGTGCATTGTAGCTTTGCTCCTGAATATTTGTTCTCTTCATTTTAAAAAAAGGTATACATCTCTTCCCATTGGCATTTGCAGTGCTTCCCCATGGGTGGTATATTTATTTCTTTCCCAATATCGGGCTCTACTATGTGACTTGCTTGGGCTAATAATATATGACTGAATGCAACAATGTGCCAATTCCAAGCAGCTTTATGTAGTATTGCATGCACCTACTAATTTTCTCTAATTGAAGTATGAATTTCAAATTACACAATGCATCAGGAAACAATCTGTAGCAGAAAAGTAATAACCATCCAATTACATGACAGGTACTCTTGTCTAAAATATTTATTCATTCTTCCATTCAGTCATCATTTACTGAGAATGTACAGTGCACTAGGTTCTACAGCAAGTTTTGAGCATGCAGAATGTGGGCATTTAACATCAGTACAGAAATCAAGGCAGAGCTTGGGTGTTCCAGTGGATTGCACACTGCCTCACCTGAGTGGTCTCCTCTGCCTATCGTGCTCTCAGGCTACTGGAATGTGGCGAACAGAGAAAATGACTAGTTACTGTATAATAATGAAGCAGAGAAAGCAAGCAACAGAGATATGGTGAGAATGTGGTCAAAACAAGTCAGAAAACAAAAAAAACATCTGGACAACAGTAACCTAGCAAAAAAAAATGGGAAAAAGAAATGGAAAGATAGCTATGCCAATTAACTACTATAGATAAAAGTTTGGATTATATCCTGCATAATGTATTTCTAATTTTAATTTATTTATTTTACATTCATTCACTGTACATCATCACAGCATACAAAAAGAGATTTCTCATCCAGAATACACTGCACATTGGTTTAATCAAGAATATTTCTATACATCATGTTATCATCAAGTAATTTTTCCTTTCTTATTTCTTAAATATTTTGCATTTTCCCCTCCTTGATTCCCTATTTTGCATCCTCTGCTATTTTGGACCTTCCTCCCACATTTTCTCTGATATCTACAGTTGCTTTCCATGCCTCTTGTTTTCACATTTTATTGATGTACAAAAAATCTTAATTAAATACTTTTAGTATTAAGTTTGGTTGATAAATACATATCTGTGAATACATGTCTGTCTTTTGCATAAAACTCAGTGAGTAGAATGAATATACTATAAATTAGTACCTAGCTGAGGCTTTATAGCTTACTGTAGTCATTAAATAGGTATTTTAATGTATTTTTTAATTTCAAGAAAAGCAGTTTTAGCTTTAATAAATTAAAATCACAAAAATTAAGAGACATTTGCATAAGACTTAAAGACAAGAAAAAGGTTAAGATTCTATTAAAATAGTAGGTAGATGAATCTATCAACAGCTCAAGAGAAGACAAAACAAAACAAAACAAAAACAAAAACAAAACCTTAAATCTGGGAAACAAAGCATAACAGAAAATTCAGTCATGTTTCAGTCAAAAGTCATATTTTAGTATGAGATTGACTCAGAGGAAATACACAAATGATTTGAAGATTAGTGTAAGAAGAGTGCAAGAATATTTTATGTTTAATAAAAAATACCTATATGACCTGGCATAAAGAAAAACAAACAATGGGATAAAAATTTAGCTTGCAGTCCTAAATAATCAGATCAAGGATGAAAATAACCTTTACAGAAAAATAAATAAATAAAACCTATAGCAAGAAACAGAGTGAACAAGTTAGTAATAAATTAATCATGTACACTTTTTTGTGGTTCTTTATATTATGTCATAGAGAAATATTATATAAATTTAAGTCTGAAGAGACAACTATTTTAGTCATTAAATGGTGGGAAAATATAGAGCCAGTTAGCATAGACTCAAACATTTAATACCATTTAAATTCTAGCAAATATTACAGTAACAACCCAAAAGCTCTGAATTATGGCAAGTATACATTAAGAGTGTTATGGGCAGCAGGTGAAATGGAGCTTAAGGCAGCCAGATCACACATGGTTGACTGGGAGATTTGAGTCCTGGATCCAGCAGCTTGAAAATCACACCATTCGTGTGTGTGAACATCCCCAAAATCTCGAAAGGAGAACCGAGGAGATGGGATCATAGAATCGTGGAGTGGTCATGCCATGCAAAGGTGATGGGGTTGGTGATTTCTCACTTTTCTTCTCTCTTTGTCTCTCCAGTGAGTACACATGCTCTTTAGTGGAGGAGTCCGACCCGGTAAGGCTCCAGGATCTGTTTTGAGCCTTTGACCTTGTGAGCGACGCTTAGGTTGAATCAGCATGTTGGCAAGGCCGCTGCTGTATGCCCCCCGACCTATGAGCAAAGCTTGGGTCCACTCAGCATGTTTGGCAAGGACGCTTGTTGTATGCTCCAGAGACTGCAGTAGCCTTGTTGGGAAGCGACCCCCCCTCTGACTCCCTGATATACTACTATAAAAGAATTACATAGCTCTCTTATACATCCTGAGTATATGATAAAATTTCTCTAAAGTACCCCGACTACTTCCCTTTGCTCTGACCACCTACTGTTAATTACAAAGCTTCACTCCAGCACGGTCACAATAGAGGGTGTGCTAAAGTCACATCTAGGCAGAAATCTTCTTGACCTTTGGAAGGCCCTTCAAGATATATTTAGCATAAGCTTAAAAATAACCTTTTAGGCCAAAGCTGGCCCAGGACACTCCCGCCCCACTATGGCTAATGTTCTAACAAAATATGTAATGGTGGCGCCACAGGCACAATAGAATGTTTTAAGTATGCCACAAACCCACCTTAAAGTTCTTCATTAACTTGTTAGTCACTTTACCCCCAGTTGAAAAAGCTGTCCCCGCCCTTACCAAATGAACAATAATTTCACCCCTTTAAAATATATTAGGATTCCTTGAATTAAGTTTTAGATCTCTATAAAATTACATAAGTTCCATTCTTTATTGAGATCCATAAGAACTAATATTTGTACTTGAGATTTTCTTTTCTCAGCATTGTGCTCAGTAATCACAAGATGGCTGCCACCGCATCAGCTGATAATTATCTCTGCTTGTTGGAGCTGCTTTCCCGAAACTGCATTCCATGAAGACCCATCTACATCAAACGAACAATTGCGGAACTGCAGTAGACCCACCATTAATCCAACCCTACCTTTGTAACCAGCAATGTTGCCACTCTGGCCCAGGACTGAAGTTATCAAGCTGGCCTGAGATTGAAGTTATCAAGCGTCCTGCAACCCTCCCTCTTCAAAAGACACTTACCAGTAATCAAGATCTAAGAAGAAAATACAACAGACAAATGGACTTCCTCATCCTGAGAACTGGGATTTTTACCTGATCTGACAAGACAAACAGCATGTTTTATAATTATTGTTTCCATGCTTTGTATTCCCTACTTTTTAAAGTAAATTTTTTACTTCCCCCTCACCCCTCCTACTACTGGAAGACATCCCTCAATAAATACGTGTGTTTGGTAGCCACTAGTGCTGCAGTCTGGAGCTGGCTCTGGCTGTGGTCGGCTGAGAACATGCTAAGGAGCATTGAGATTTCAGCCTAATTTTATTCACCAGTGCCACCTCCAACGAGATAACCCACTCCCACTGAGGCAGGTCCCTAGCACTTTAGCATATATAATTTATATATAGCTGGAAGTTAAAGGTAACATAAAAATAAAGATGCCAATATGCTGCCTTTGAGAGGACCCAATATAAGTAAGTAAAATGTGAATACATGTTAATTTATGTTAATTTATTTCATATATATGTGCATGTGTACATATACATGAAGTCTCTCTCTCTCTCTATATATATATATATATATACACACACATACACACACACACAGTATTATACTCAGTTTAGATACTTTTCAAAATAAAATACTAACAGGCAGTGTTCATTAATTTATATGGTAGAACCATGAAATGGATTGAGATTATGGCAGAACTCAGGAATGACGACACATTAGAGTCCTTCTTGATAAATCTACTTTAACCAATTAAGAAGTGAGCTAGGTAAAGAAACTCAAAGAGAAAGAACTCGGCATCATCTGACCTTATTTAGAGCAAACTGTAAATATTTACCTAGCAAAATGAAAATGTCATGCTATGATGTTATAGTAATCATTTTACCAGCAAAGACTTAGAAATGAAGAAAACTTACAGTATGCTTAAAATTTCTAATGACCCAATTAAAGCAATAACTTCTACTATGAAAATAAAACTTGCCTTAGAATTTCAATTTTAATATGGCCCCTAATTGCTTTTCTAATCCTTTCAATGATCTTTTGAGATCATGTTTTATAATGACACCTTTAAACCTATTTACAGTCTATTTTGACTTGACTCTCTTTCTTGATGTTAGAATAAAGGCTAATTTCTTTAAATAGTGTATTTATCACTCGTATGCGCACACGCATGTGCATTCAAACACGCAGACACACATACACTCTCGGGTTTCCAAGGGTTCAGCAAACCTAGTGGAGTGCATATATCTATTTACCTTCAGATGTTCAAATTATTTCCTTCTTCCAAAACAGTTTAACTGTTCCAACTCTAAATCAATGGTAGAATCATTGGCACTAACATTACGTCTTCATGTTATCAGGTATTTTTGAAATATGTTGGTATTATTATTTGTCTAATTATTAATCTGTGGCATATAAGTGCTAGGCCTTTTGCAAGCTAGAATATTTCTAACAATATATCACTGACACTTAAAGGAAAGTTACTTTAACAAGTTTAAGAAATTATGATTATATACTACAGATTGATTAACAGGATGAAGTTTCTGTTAAAGATTGTCTTGCCTTAGGTATTTTTCAATCCATAAAAGCATGTGGCCTGATGTGATAAGTCATAGTTGTTTTCATTTAGAGAAAAAATTTTGACTCGAGCTTCAAAAGTCTTATACTGAGATTTTATATGTAAAAAATAGTGAAAGTAAACACAGGTATCAACAGGAATAGAGCTCTGTGACCAGAGCTCAAACCAGGAAACCAAAAAATTTAATGGAAGGTTTTCTTTTCTCTTGCACATTACTTAAACATGAATATCCAAAATGGACAATTTGCACAGTCTTGAACACACACACACACACACACACACACACATGCATTATGGATTGCATGTTTGTGTTCCTACAAAATTTATACTTTGAAACCCTGAGTCCCAACATGATGATATTTGGAGGTGAGATATTTGAGAGATAATTAGATTTATATAAGATCATGAGGGTGGAATCCCATGATGGGGTTAGTGCAAGAAGAGATAAACAGATAAGAGCTGTTTCTCATTCTCTCTCTTTCTCTCTCTCTCTCTCTGTCAGGTGAGCACACAGTGAGATAGCAGTTACCTTTAAGCCAAAAGAATGCTCTGAATGAAACTTATCTTCCTGGTACCTTGATTTTAGACTTCCCAGTAGTCTTCAAGCCTGTGAGAAAAAAAGGTATATTGTTTAATCCATCCAGTGTATGGTAGTGCTATGATAGCCTGAATTAAGATCCCCCCCCACACACACACACATGCAAATACAAAAAATACAGAGTCTTCAAAAATTTCTGTAAAATATTTGTAGTATGAATAAACTATTCATGAATGTCTATTTTTTGTTTTTTTGCACAAAAATAAACTCATATTTTAAATCCATTTTTCACACACTATTTGAAGCACACGTCTTTGTCAAGCCTTTATTAATTAATTAATTAATTAATTAATATTTTTTGCCCACTGGTAGCAAGGACGTTGAGGCTGCTAGATTTTCTTTTTCTTTTTCTTTTTTCTTCTTTTTGTCTTAAAGCACATGCACTTGACAGACAGAGAAAGAGATAGGGAAACTGAGGAATCACCTCCCAGGAGGATGGCCATGCTTTAATCCCTTCTACTTCATTCTCCTCTTGGAATTTTTTGGCATGCATGCACACATGCTCTGTGAGATTTTCAACCCTCTGGGCCCAGAACTCAAACCATAATTAGCCATGTGGGGGTCCAGAGTCTTAGCCCACATACTACCTGCTGGCCCACATTTCTAATCATGCTATTTAATTCTCTGACCTGGTGACTTGAAAAACACACCAGGGATGTGCAGATGCATGGCTCAAATCCTGAAAGGAGAAATATGGAAGAGAAGGGATTGTGGCCTGACCATCCTCTGTGAGAGATGCTTTCTCTCTCTCCCTCTCTCTCTCTCTCTCTGGTGAGCACATGTGGTCTCTCCAGTAAATTTTAAAAATTTGCCTTCTTGTTTTTCAGAAATAGAATTATTGAGTCTTGTGTATTAAAATAATATTTAAGAACTAATAATCTTTACTGTAACATTTTTCATCACTAACTTAAAATACTTAAAAATACATACAAAATAATAAAGATCCAGCATTCTAAGAATCCAGGATAAATGGAAAGGTATCATACCAAAGTCATATATGGTGTTCCCATTGACAAGGCTTAGCAATTTTACTGTTTCTATTTACCAAATTTCCCTTAATTGCATAGAATGTTTTTCACTGACTTCTTTCAGTCTCTCCTTTCTCTTCTTTATCTCTTTCACTCTCATTATGCAGAGGTTGCCTAGGAAATGGTAAGAAGATGCTTTAACGTTTTCTACCAGCCTATTCATTGAATCCAAGAATTAGTCTTTGATGACATGAAAACTAAGCAGCCAAACCTATCTTGGCTGTTTGCTGACTCTTTTTCTCTGAGACAAAGCATTGTCTGTTCAGCTATCATTCTTCTTGTGAATTCAGAGGTAGTGATTCTGAAGAGAGAAAAATAGTTATGGAGGCCAAGAGAAACGTTTGTATACGAATGTGAGGTGTATGTGTGTAAGGAAGCTGCTGAAGGTGAAATTTTAAATTTTAAAATGTATAGACCCCACAAATAAAGAGCTGGAAAGAAGGAGCAGAGATGAAGAAAAACCAATAGCAGTTCATGCTTATTCTGAAAAATCTTTCCTCGTGTCAGAGCTGCAGATAATCAAATAGGTTCACAAGAGGTTGCTGCCTCATTAGAGGAGAAATGTGCAAGGCAACAACTTGAGGGATGTTAAGGATTTCACTTGAAACTCTAGATGATAAATTGTTCTTTATGTGTAAACCAAAAAGGGAACTATACAAATAGAGAAGAATTGGATAATGTTAGTAATAATAGCTTATTATCATTACTATTATCATGCCAACCACAACAGCAGACACTGAAAGTTACTGCATTTTGTGCAAGTCTGATTGCATTTATTCCTCTAAATTTTGCCAGAGGATGCATGTACTTGCCAGAGAGAATAGAGGGAAAAATAAGAACACACTTCTCATAGTGCAGGGTTATGTTCCAATTCCTTCTCTATTTCTCCCTTATTTCAGGCTCTCGGACACGCCCACAAATGCACCCAGCATGTTTCTCAAACTGTCCAGTCCCACTGTCCATCATGTGGGATCCTGTTGCCTCAATCTTTACAGCACGGGTTAGCTGCCAATCACAGTTTTAAGAACTTCATACATATTATTTAATTCTCAAAATAACCAATTCTATAGATCAGGAAACAGAGATATAGAATGTTACATAAATTTGTTTAGAATATAACGACTGTTAAACCGTGGTACTTGCACTGTTAATAGAGTGTAATGGGGCCCAATTTGTTGCAGAATCTGGACTTTGCAGCCCAAGCCTGGATTTTAACAAATATTTATATACTTATTCCCTCAGCATGAGAGAGAGGAGATAGACACTCTAGATGGGGTCTTTATGCTACAGTCTTTCCCAAGCCCTGCAGTCACCCAGGATCAAAGGTGTCCCCTTGATATGTTCAAGTAAACTTAGAACATGAGCCTGGAGCCTCCCTGTATGGCTTCCAGCACCGTGCAGAAGTGCCCTTCCTGCTGCAGTGCAATGAAGGGGTCCAAGCCTGGATTATTGATAGAAGATATGATTTTCATGTCTGCACACAAAAATTCCACCAAATTAAATGTAAGTAACATATTAGAAATCATACAACATAGTTGTGTTATTTGAATATAATCTGGATTCCACCCTTGACTATTGCAGTATCCCTTTTATTTTCTTCTTTGGTAAAGATAAATGCAAATATTTCTCTTCATAATATTTTATTTTAAGATGTTCTAAAATACTGTCCAAATCTTTCCAATCTAAACTTTAATTTATGTTGTTTTTTAAATATGGAACTGTTAATGAGCTTTCTGTCTCCTGAGAGTTGCCTAACTTCAAATCCAACAATGCCATAGCCTTTCTGAAAGTGTTTTTAATTGATCAGCAATTGCAAGCAATTCAATTAAATGAGCTCATTTTTATTTTTAATGAAGTTGTTACTGTAGTAGTTATTTTCTGAGTCCTGTGCTTCAAGCACCTAAATGTATTCTACTATTTGCCTACATAATCCATTGAGTAAATTAAGACAAAAACTTTTTATTTCAATCCTTAATATCTTCCTCACCCACAAAGATGTCAATCAACAAGGCTTCCTGTATCTTTCCAATCTTTAGGCACTGCCACGATATTTTTAGAGAAATACAATAATTCAATGATTGTATTATTTTACATAAAAATAGCATAGATTAACAGGACTATGGTAGACGATGATCATAGTTTCTATTTACTTTTCCAATATTGAAAGATTGGCTGTAATGATAACTCTAGCCATATTAAAAAAAAAAAAAAAGAGTTGGAAAATAGTTGAGATGTTAAATCGCATCCTAATTTCCTACATAGATGTTAAGAACTGAAGGAAGAAAGAAAACTGAATAAAAAGAAAACTAAAAATAGAAAGAAGGAAGGGAAAAGTGGGACATTGAGATAGGCAGTAATAAAATCAGCATATGTGAAAGTTGAAAAATGTACAGTTAATAATATTTTAACTTACTTGCTTGATTGGGGGGGTTGACATCTAATGGGAGGTGGGGGATAGGAGGGAAACAGGATAAAAAGCTTTTAGCAGACACAGGAACACAGGTCGATAAGGCAAATGGGCTGTGAAAGGACATACCACAACTGAGTGAAAAAAATGTACATTACCAATCATTAAATGTATTTTATGTCAAATGTGTTCTGCTTTGTTGAAAACAATGGGTCTGGTATTATATCCTCAATTTGAGTGTCACACACTGCATGCATGCTTTGAAAATCCATGTTGTGTGCCCCCCACAAAGATAAACAACAATTAAACATAAATAACAAATTATAAGATGAAAGAGAGGGATCAGCAGGTGGCTTGATGATTAAAGGCACTGGATTCCCACATAGCCGATCATGGTTCAAGTTCTGGACCTGGCAGCTTGCTCTCTCACTTTCCCTCTCTCTCTCTCCCTTTCTCTGTCTCATCAAACTGAAAAATAATAATAATGGTAATAAAAATAAAGTGAAATAAAATAATGAAAAAGAATCTCTCTTTAAAATAAATAAATAAATATAAGATGAAAGAGAAAAAAGAAGATATGAAGCAAATCTGAGAGCGGCATTTGGGACTTTCAGGATAGCATAATATTGTCTGTATATGCATAACTCTGAAACATATAAGCGTATGGGACACTAACACACTTAGTAGTCCAGGTTAATACATGGCAGAGGAAAAAGTATGAAGAGAATCCAGAAGATGGAGTTTGAAATAAAAAATGCAGGTGAAAGAGCTGAATAACATGCTTATCCTAGGCCAAAGACAAGTCTTGGAATAGCTGTAGGCATTTCCAAAGGACGTAAGATGAATTGGTGATTCAAGTGATAGAAACAAGGTCAATTTCCTCTGTTTGTTGAACTGGGTAAAGAAGGGACAGTGATTAATGGATTAACTTTTGCAGAGACATAAGAAGCTGAGAAATACTGGTGAGAGTGGGACTGGAGGTAGAGAGGTGATTTAACTCTGTTTCCTCACTTTCTTATTTTTTGAGATGAAGACAAATGGGTTATCTTTCAAGAAAGGGCTCTGATATCTGAAAAGCAGTTCCATGTCTTGTTAACTCCTTTGGAATAAATAAATTCTCTAGCACTTTTTGCCCAAAGAGAAACTGTGTAGGGACCATATATTCTTTAGGAATTTTTTTTCAGTGTGCTTACTATGTTTGATGATTAAGATTGGTTATACTGAAAAGATGAAGTTTCGCTTTTCTATGTATTTTTCTAAAGTATTAATGTGAAAATCCTGTTAAAATAGTCTCAATATTTAAATTCACCTCAAACTGCAAACGTTTACAATGAAATATTTAAGTAATGTCATATTGGGTCTTAAAAACAAGAAAAGAAAACCTTTAGGTAATGGAATAGGGAAGATTCACAAACAAAAAATATTCAAAAACCAAGAGGGGAGAAAAAGAAGAAAAAGAAAAGGCAGATAAACTTCAAGGACCAGATTACCTAAAAGAATGGCCATCTATCACTTACTAGGAAATTAAACAGGATCAGTAGATGGCATAGTAGTTACGTCACTGGACTCACACAGCCAACTGCAGTTCGAATCTTGAACCCAGTGGCTTGAAACTCATGTCAGGCTGATGCGCATGTGTGCCCAAGATTCCAGGTTGAGAATGTAAGAGAAGGAATTACAGTGTGACCATTCCCCCTGGTTGGGGGCGGCGGGGGGTGGGGGTGGGTGATTTCTCACTTTCCCTCTTACTTTCTCTGTCTCTCTTCCCAGTAAGTGCATGTAGCCTAAGGCAAAAACCACTAAAAACGAGAAATTAAACATCTTTGAGAGTACATATATTCTCAGAGAATGAATGTCCAAGAACCTATTTCAGAAAAAAATTCATTTAAAATCACCACAGAAGGAATGAGTAAATTACAAGAACAGATAAACGAGACAATTAGTAAAGTATATTGATAATTCATACAATAATAATAATGGTTATGCTTTCAAATTTGATTAAAGTAAATATTTAATGTATTTAGGACCAGCCAGTTCCATGATGGTTAATGCAGTTTGATCTCACATGCCTGTCGTATGGCTTTGATCCCAGACCCAGCACTTTTAATTTCACTTGATTGATTTATTTTTTATTTGTATTTGATATTCAACTACCATGTCATTACCACATACAAAGCGAATTTCCCCAGCATGAATACACTGTACATTAGTCAATCAAATACATTACCATATCCATTATTATCAACAGATAGTTGTCCATTTTAATGTCTCTTCAATGATCTGCTTCTTCCTTTTTCCCCCGATTCCCTCCCTCTCTGCCTCCCCCATTTCCTACCCTCCTCCCACACTGTCTCTAGCATCCACAGCTGGTCTCCCTGTTTATACCTTCCAGTCTTTAGGTTTCTGCTATGCACTACAGATATTCAATATGTATTGAGTGGGGACATACAGTGCGGTAAATCCTCCATTTTGTCCACTTTCTATCACATGCCAGGGTCTCATTGTAATACTACTCAGCCATAAAAAATGACTCAGCATCTTAAAAAACACACCGGCCACACTTGTGTGCCTATTCAAAAATCCTGAAAGGAGAAATGGAGGAGAGGGAACTGACGTGTGACCATTACCCATGGGTTATGCTTTTTCACTTTTCCTTTTTCTCTCTGTCTCTCCAGTGAGTGGATGTGCCGTAAAGTAAAAATAAATAAATAAATTGATGTATTTAAAGCAAACTGGAACTAAAATTTTTTATTTTTGATGATAAATAAATTCGTAAAGAAATAGTTGAAAAAGCTAAAAATGTGATTTTAATTTAATGAAATTATGCACATATATAAAGTTTTTAGTAAAATTTGAGGGAGAAAGATCCTAAAACTATACAGAGGTATATATATCAATCAAACTAGAGCAAGAAAAATGAAAATGAAAAAACTGTAATTAGTATGAGAAATTAAGAAATAAAACAGAAGCACTACAGAAAAAAATTGAGACATCAACTAATTCAAAATAAATCACATATCAAAAATATGAAAATTCCATGTACTTATTAATATGCTTATTTTGGATTTAAAAAAACAAATAGGGTAAATAAATTATAATTAATACAGATACATCGAATGGATGCACAGAAACTATAACTAAAAATACAATCAACTTCTTCAAATAAATTTTTTAGTAAAACAGAGGAAAGATAGTAGTTAGTAAAAAAGTGGAGGCAAGGAAAGCACTTCTTTTTAAAATTTTTTTTGGAAAGGGTTTTGCTATAGGGCGCGTGCACTTGCCAGACAGAGAGAGACAGAGATAGAAAGCGAGAAATCGCCCCCCAGGGGGCATGGCCACGCCGCAATCCCTTCTCCTCTCAGGATCTTGGGCATGCACGCACACGCACCCGGCGTGAGTTTAAGCCACCGGGTCCAGGACGTGAACCATGGTTGACTAAGTGGGAGTCCAGCAACATAGCCATTACGCTAACTGCTGGTCCCAGGCAAGCACTTCTTTTAAAAAAAAATTATCAGTAGGATTTTATGCTCATGAAAATTACCCAGAAAAACTAAAAATACTGAGGATGAATGAGAAAATGAAGAGAATTGCTCGAGCAATATTAACCTAGACAACATGGTCTACCTACAGTTCATTAATTAAGAAATAGTATGTCAATAACACAATATTAAACATCAGAAAATGTAAAAACAAACTTTCAACACTGGTTCCCTTTGTGAGGAGAAATATTAAGGCTTTCATTTTGAATTTTATACTCTTCTGGCCATTTAAAAATTATTGTCATAAACATAAATCATCATTATTTTAGAAAAAAATTAAGTATTTAAAGTATTAAAAAAATTTAAATTTGCTAGAAGGTGCATGTGTTCCCCAGAGAGAGAGAAAACAAGAATGGACCCATCCATGGGATATTGTCATGACACAATCCTTTCTCCTCCATTTTTCTTTCCTTTCAGGATTTTGGACACATACATGTACACACACACCCACACACACACACTCACACCAACTTCTAAACATGTAATTGGCTATGTGGGATTGAGGCACCTTAACCACCAGGTCACATCACAGGGATGTCCCCTAAACTTCTTTCTTCTTTTCTTTTCTCTTTTCTTTTCTTTTCTTTTCTTTTCTTTTCTTTTCTTTTCTTTTCTTTTCTTTTCTTTTCTTTTCTTTCTTTTCTTTTCTTTTTTTTTCTTTTTCCAAAGGGGATGTGTGAGCACACAAGAGTGGGATCTGGTCATGCAATTACCCCTAACATTTTTCCATTTTCATAATCCTGCACACGTGTGTACCAGAGTGTTTTTCAAGCTTCCAGGGCCAGGATTCAAACTGTAGTGGGCCACATGAGTTCCCACTCCCTCTGCATAAGGCTTAGCCATTGTGCTGCAGAGCCAGCTCAATAACTTTTTTTTAAAATTTATTATTTTTTTAAATTTTTAACTTTATTATTTTTCAATTTGACTAGAGAGGGACTGAGCAAGAGAGAGAGAGAAAGTGAGAAAGAAAGCCTCCAGGTCCAAGACTTGAACCATGGTCAGCCACGTGGGAGTCCAGCATCCTTAGCCACCATGCCAACTGCCAACCCCAATACCTTTTTTTTCAAGATTTTTTTTTTCACTTTTTTTATCTATCTAT
>NW_006203855.1:147683-154557 GCF_000334495.1 Tupaia belangeri chinensis
TTTGATTAGAGTGGGGAGAGAGAGAGAGAAAGAGAGAGAGAGAGAGTAAGTGAAAAACAAGACACCAGGTCTGGGAGTTGAACCATGGTCGGTCATGTGTGAGTCCAGTGCCCTTAACCTCCACGCCACCTGCTGGCCCCTTTCTAATGCTTTTTGAGGTAAGGAAGTACAGTATATTTCCCCAATGAAATATGAGAATGCAATTATTTTGAATTATATACATATATTGACAGATGCTCTGATATATTATTATTTGAAAAAAATTGCAGAGAAATAAGCATTAATTTCCGAATTTGTGCATTTCAAGAGAGGATTAAATTGAAGAGAGGAAAAGAAAATCTTGACAGTTCGTCTTTTTAAAAACTATAAATGCAAATTGCTCATACAGTCATCTTATTTTTAAATAATAAGATTTAATAACTAAGAACTCTAGAAATCAAATGTGTTTGAGAAACACTTGAATCATAAGGTAAGTGTGTATGCCATCTGGGAGAATAAAATCTTTGTCCTTTTCAATGTTGGAATGAGCCTCTGTTACATTACACCAATTTGATCACTTTTTATGGCATCGATTACTGACTATTGAGAATTTAGTACCCACCTTTCATCTAGAATTTCTAAAGAAATGCGAGCAATAGGTCACCTCTTATTTCCCTGCATCAACTCTCCATGCAGTGTTTGCTGCTATCTTGAATTCCTACAGTGAATTATGGGAATTCCTCCAGTCATTTAATTGAGCATCATACCTATGTGTTTAAATTCCATTAGTTATCTAAGTAATGAATGTGCCCTCCATTCTCACTTATCCTAGAATGAGAGAGATGGGCAACATGTCCTACGCCTTTTCTCTTCGAGTGTTTGGAAGTATCATCTTAATGATCTGATCAAGTGTTTACTTGTATTTACAGATTTATAGAGTGGGGAGATTTAAGTTTTACAGTTCAAATCAGTTTGTTTTTCTTTTTTTCTTTTAACTTCAGATGTCTCCTGGAAACACCTGACCATGCATCTAATCTCAAAGGAGAAAAACTGTATGTTTGAGAATAACTGAAGGCTTTAAACATGAAATAGCAGAATGGCCTCCTAGAGCCAGGAGAGTTGATGCAGAGAGAAAAACTGCTGATAAGTCAACAGGTTGTGGATGAGTACAATGTTTCATAAAATCTTTTTGTCATTTACTGTAATCTTTAGAGTCTTTTCATTTTTGGTTCACTGAGTCTGATATTGGTTTGTTTGTTTTCCTTTTCTTTCTTTTTTTTTGGGGGGGGTCTTTGACAAAGGGCACATGCACTCGAAAGAAAGAGACAGAAGAGAGGGAAAATGGTGAATAATTACCCCCTCAGGAATATGGCCACACCACAGTTCCTTCTCCTCCCTTGTTCTCCCTGACTTTGGGACATGCATACACACGTGCCCAGTGCGATTTAAAGCTGCTGGGTCCAGGAAGTGACCATGTAGGCGTCCAGTGCCTTAACTACCACTCCACCTGCTGACCTCATAGACCAATTTTTATATTTTATATGTTATCAACTGATCTCATTGTTTAATAGGATCTGATTTTAACAAATGGACTAGCTAACATTATGGATCTGTTGTTAACAGAAACACAAATTATAATACTTCACCCTGCACATACACTGCATGTATTTGTGTTTTCCAAATATATAGTTTTTATTACAATCACCTCCCCATATGTATATCAGGAGCCTACTGTGTGCCAAGAACTAGTCTATGGCACTGGAATACATCAACGCAAAAAATAAACAAAGATCCTTTTCCAAAGGATCTAGAAATCAATTTGCACTGTGTTAGAAACTGAATTGAAAAGAGAAACATGTATTTGTTCTTTTTTACCCCAGTGTTTTTAACATTCTCAGAAAACTTACAGATATTATGAATTCATAGATAAAAATGCAAATCCAGATGGAAATTGTGACCTGCATACTGGAATTGTGGAGTCAGGCTGTACTGGGAATTAGAGGCCTGGCAGATGATGGATGGTGACAGCATTGTTTCACTTAATGAAGTGGCTACTGAAGCTTAAAAGGGGAAAGATGACAATGGGGAACTGAACACTTTTGTCTTTGGAAGAAGAAAAAGCTTAACAACATTATACCGAGGAAAACCAAACTCTCTACTCCTCTTTGAACTTCATTAATCTTTTCCGTAAAAATCTATCTCATTGTCAAGTAGCTTGATGGCCACTTTGGGAAAATGCTTGACTTCTTCATATTGGAACCAATGTCTTCATTCTCCTGAGGCCCCGGTGCTGATCCTCCTTCACAGAAATCCTAAGAACAGCAATGCTCTGGAGGAGCCAGTGGGAAGATGCCAAAATGGTTCAGCTGGGACAGATGGAATTTTTGCCTCACAGAGCAGTTTTTCTCTATTAATTTGTTTCTGAGAACAGCCACACGTAGACGCGCCCATTAGAGTTCTCAGAATTTTCATGCAGAGATCTTTATTCTTGAGAGAAAGAAGAGAAGCTTTTGAAATGGTTCTGGTGAATCTGTAGATTGATCTTAAGCTTTAACCACACAAACTTAGTGACGTCAAAAGGCTAAATGAAATGTCACAATAAAAAAATATATCTATGAAAACCTACACTCCTAAAACAGTCAAATCGTTTTTCAGTCTCAATTCTCAAAGCTTTCCACCAATTCAATTAATATCTATTTTTATACAAAGAAAGCAGAAAAACAATACATGCAAATCATTCAAGACTTAGTCCTTTTGAAAATATTCCAAATTCGGCACTGCTGCTATCTCTTAATAGTAAAATCTGAACTTTGATGAACGGATGATCCTTTTTCAAATAATATTTAAGCAATTACAAAATGTTTTTAAGTGTGTATTTCATTATTAATCATTATGTTTCCCTTGAGAACCACTAGGCAGACAGTTTTTGTTTGTGATGTGTAGTCAGTTAAATCATTCTGGTGTCCCCACGTAGCTCAGTTGCATGATACTCTGTCTTCACAATACTTTGACATTTTGTCTTTGAGATGATTGTATTTTCTTTTAAAGTCACAGGTACTTATTTTCAGCCTCATTTTTGCCCATTGGTTCCTGCATCTGTGCAGTGGGTGGAACTGGCTCTGCATCAGTTCCAACCCTTTAATGATAGGGATCACAGACTAAAAAATCATAGTCTACCATGCCAAAGGCTGTGTGGGAGAGGCAGAAAATAAGGACAGAGTCTGCTGCTGGCCTAATCCTTTGCCTTATAAGGGTATCATGGTGTTCCTGGGGTTGTTATTTTCCTAGGATTTAAAAGAGAAGTTAGAAAATCTTGGTTATTAATTTTCTTTTAAAGTCTTGAACCAAGCTGATATATAGCATAAGACAAAATGGAAACACTACCACATCTGATGGCAAATGGAACATAAAAAGTAAATAAATGAGTAATAAATAAGAAAATAAAAGGGAAAAATATTTTTAAAGTGTTAGCCATATTTTTTTCCAAATGATCTTTGAGATGTAACTAGCAACGAGATTAATTCAGGATTTAGTTCTTTGGCTATCTGCACAAGGAGAACATAAATTATTAAGTATAGAATTTCAATTACAAAGTCATTTAAATCCAATTTCTCTTCTGCTTTTATGGTTTATTAAATCGGCACAAAAATATAACTAACCACACTATTGACCCATAGATTAGCAGACTTAAAATTAAGCATCTCTAACATGGGAATTAGAAGTAATTAGAAGTAGCTTTAAAGGTTTATATATATGCATGTGTGTGTGTGTGTGTGTGTATCCATACCTATATATAACTAGATATATATAGATATAGGTATATCTCTTTTAAAAAAACTTTATTGGAAATTTTTAAAAAATGTATTTTGGATTTTCCATTTTTAGCACTGAAATATAAGGAGCTTGGAAGTTGTTATTCACATCTTTATGACATGAAAACCTGAGAAAATTGAAAATCAATGACTCTCCTTGGACCTGTCGGGGAAAGGAGTTTCCATAAGCAAATCTAAAAAGTCACAGCTGAGATTTATTTACCCGAAGCAAAAGCAGCTAAGTGCATTTGAATGGTAATTTTGATGAATTGTTTTAGATTGAATTGTGAGCCTAAAAATGAGAAAATCCTAGAGCTGGGTACAGACCTCAGGGTACACTAACAGTTTCCTCAATTTTACCTCCAAAAATTCTGCCAGGTTCTCATTGTAAATATCACAGTAAATGATCTATCTGTTCACTCTGTCAGGGCAAGGGATTTCACAAGCATTGTGAAATAGTTTAGAATGGTAGAAATAGTTCAATATAGATGACAGTTTTGGACTATAATAAGTTTGGACTAATAATCCATAACAAAGTATTATTGTCCAGGAGAAAAGACTTTGATGGAATTTTGTCCTTAAACACTAAGGGTATAAAGCTTTCCTATTGTTTCTGATGGAAGGGGCACTATATACAAATTAATGCATGTAAATATCATTGCCAGAGACAAGTATGAATAAAAGACTGAGATTTAATTAGAAGATACAAAATGCTTTCCTCCCTGACACCTTACCACTATACTCCAGAACTCCAGTAGACTTTTCCTAAGACTACTTAGAGAAGTCTCATGTACCGGGATGAGATGCGAATGTTAGAGAATGGTAAAAACTCTGAAGTCTAGAGCTCCCATAAGCACTAAACAACCCAAGTCCTAGGCAGATTAACATAACTCCTCATCCCCAGTGGCTCATTTACCTCAATTATTGTCATCCAAAACAACATGTACACCTTCCAACAACAGGTTACAAGGTTTTGTTAAGTATTGATGACAACATGTATAGCATTCTCAACTGGACTGGTGTGAGGTGTATTTCACGCTGGGTAAATTCTCTTCACAATCTAAATGATGTGTAGCAATTGAATGTATAAAGAATAATAATAATAAATAATTTTTAAAAATTACAAGGTGAGTCAAAAGGAAAAGAAAAAAAATGTCAATCTATCAAGACCAAAGAAACATCAAAACAAGACTCAGACATCTAGAATGTATTATCAATGAGAGGGTAAGTAGGAGATACAACCTTAACTGGCCTCCTCCAGTACTATGGACAGCTATCTACAAGCCAAAATAGCCCAGAGAGGGCTGAAGAGCCTATTAAATAGTCTGCTGAAACACAATAGAGACAAAAAATAAAATAAAATGGAGAATAGTCACATAAAAAGGATTGCTGGGGCAATTAGTTGAACTGAGACATGAGGAAATGGCTGGGGACAAAGAAGAAAAGGATATTAGTATAAGCCTTGCAACAGAACTACCTTGGTCCAGGTAGCCTGGTCTGAAAAGGACCCTTGCCACTGAGGTAACCAGCAGCCATTCTTTCAAGGGAATTCCAGAGAGGAAGATGACATTCTTTCTAGGGAATCCCAAAGAGAAAGACTATGACTCTACACCGCTCCCTTCCCTAAATAATCAGCTGCTGTTAAGCTGCTTCAGAAAAAGAGGTGTCACTGCTCTCAAACTTGAACTTGCCCCAATCTCTGAGTTGTAGCCACCTTACAAATGCTCACATTCCAGATACAGGCTGCGTGACTGCACTGGGTCTACTTGCATCTCAGACACCAAAGACATCATTATAAAGAGATAGCTCACACTACTGGACCAGAACCAAGCTCTCATTACACAAATGCACCATTCCAAGCACAAGTGCTGTAGAGAGCTAGGTCATGCCTGCCACCAAGAGCTGTTCTAACTCTGCCATGCCTATGCTCTCATTTGTAGCCCCCGCTACTTCCCAAGCATCCATGTCTCATACACTGTTACCAGTGTGACAAATAGGAGGGTGCTTTCACCTTAGACACCAGAGTCATTTCTCCCCTTGGATCTCAGACTGATAGTCCCTACATGCATGCCTGGGCTTCAGGCTTCAGCTCCTTGATAACTCCATAGGGTCACTCTTCAGACACTGGTGCTTCCACCACCAATGCAAGCAGGCCCATTAACTAGACCCAGTACCAAGAAGATTCCTTCAGCAGCAACTCTCGTGAAAAGACGAAAAGATTGCAAAGACCTTAGCAACCATCACTCCTCAAAAATTCCAACAACCCTCATGGCCAGCAAAGACATTCATAACGTTGATCCTTGAGGAAACCTACGATCTTTGTCAACACCAATGTTAGATGAGAGATCACACAAAGCCTAAAGACCTGCTACCTCACTGGTGTCAGAGCTGTTGGACACCACGAAGCAGTGCCTTCTTATTTCCCCAGCTCTCTTTATAAGTAAGAGTTTTTCTATAACCAAGACAAAGCTCATTCTCTTCACTGAAGAACACCCAATAAGTTGAGAGATAAGGTGTTGAGGAAAGGAAAGTGTCTTTATATAGGAAGCCAGCTAGCTAAGTAAATAACTGAATAGTGTCCTAAAGAATCATTTTAAGAAAGCAAAAAAAAAAAAATCTTGTTTTTTTATAACAAGTGTAGAAGTTGGGGAGGTGGGTCAGGGCCAAGAGGTGACAAGTTATTCAAGATGTTGAGATGCTGAGGTGGATCGGAGTTATTCCTCTTTTCATGGTCTGCTGAGTCTGGATGATGTGTTTGGGTACTTGTGTTCATATAGATCTTAAGAGAACAAATAATATCTACTGGATACCTTTCTACTTCCCTGGGGTAGTAGGCAATGTTCACAAGAATGATTTTCCACTTACAAAGGCAGGGAAGCTCTCTCTGGGTAAATGAGTACTTAGTCTACATGCAGGGCTAATCATTTAGAGAAGAAATATATGAGCAAGATAGACACCTATAGCTAACTAGTTTCAATGCTAATTCAGAAACTGACAACAAATCCTTCCTACTCACAGTTGACTTCACAATCATATGGGACTGGTGATAAGAGAGTATCATCTCTATCTGGCTACTTCCTGCT
>NW_006203855.1:154808-222446 GCF_000334495.1 Tupaia belangeri chinensis
GAAAAGAGGCAAAGTGGATGCGAAAAGGGCTAGAACTGTCTGGCCTCAAAAAATATTCTCACTAGCCTTTTAGGGGGGCTGGAGGTTTGGAAGTTGTCATGGACATTTACTTATTTGACTTTTTTGTCAACTTAGAATCTTTTTCCCACCTTGAGAGACACCACACATTATGAGTTTAAAGATTTTTCAGGCAAAAATTACATACAGAGAATAATTAATCCCAGCTTGATATGCCACCCAGTATCGAATAGATTCCATTTGGAATGCAGGAGCATAAGTCAGTAAATCAATCCAGGCTCCTGAGGCTTAGTCTGCTTTGATGTTCCAAAGGATGTGGGAATCAGGTGGCCTGTTGTTTAATTTTATTAATGTGAGTTTCTACTTCAGCTGAGGAGTTTATGTTAAGTACCATTAGTGCTATTTGCTGCTGTGCATATGCCTCCTTGTTCTGCAAGCATATAATCTAACACAATGCAATTATCAAGGATGACTTCAGCTGAGGAGTCTGAAGTTTTGAAGTCTAGATACAGAAAGAGCTGTTTCATTAGCAATAATTTGTGAGGTCTTCATGCTGTTTGTTGGATCACTTTTTGGAAGTTGGGACCCAATTAGAGAACTTTTCCAGAATGAAACCCATTCTCAGGCCCTTTGCTTTTTCAGAACAGTTGGGCTGATAGTTCAGTAAGTCTAAACTGGGAAGCAATGACCCCAGCAGAACAAGGGGGTCTTCCTGCCCTGCTTTGCAGCTTGGTCTACAAGCTGATTGCCCTTAATAAAATGAATTTTCCCTTTGACGCCCTGGACTGTACATTACAACTACATGCAGTGGCTTATGAACTGCCTCCAGCAAGAATAGAATTTCAGAGGCACGTTTAATATCCTTGTTTTTCCTTGTCAACAGACTCCTTTCCTTCCAAAAAGCCCCATGGGCATGAGTTAACAAGAAGGCATAACGAAAGTCACTGTAAATATTATCCTTTTTCTACTCAGCCAGGAGCAGTGCCCTGGTCAAAGCAACCAGTTCTGCCTGTTATGCCAAGCTTTCAGTAAGCAAAGCTTTTGCCTCTACTATTTCTTGGTCAATCACTGCATACCCAGTGTGATTGGGTAAAGCTGCATCCATCTGTGAGCAATTCCAAATTAGGTCCCGACAAGGACAAATCAGGAAGATCAGGATAGCTAGAATGAACCAACTCAATGACTTGTAGTCATACTCAAGAAGTTAAATAACCTCACCAGGGAACAAGGGAGTGGGGTTTAGAGTTGATGATACTTTCAGTTTTACGTTTCGGTAATCCAACAAAATAGCTTGTTATTTTTCCCATCTGTTCCAACATTAACCGATATCCCTCTTTTTTTTCCAACAGTGAGAGAATGTGATGGGGACTGTGGACACTAATGTCATAAACCAAAATAAATATCTCAACTTCCTTCAATAGATCACAATTTATAGCATCTCTCTCAGGCAAGGAGGCCAGTCTTTTGTGATATAATCCAATTGCTTTGAAAAATATGTCATAGGGCAAGGAATGCTTCCCAATTGCTGAGTAAGGACTCCCAGTCTAATACCCATAGAGATCAAGTGGCTTTCTCAAGTCAGTCAAGACAGTCCCAAGGTCAAACTGAGGTTAATTAATTTAGTCTTTACATTTTCAAAAGCTGCCTAGCACTCCAGAGTCCAGTCATGACATTTAAGGACTTCATACAAGGGCTTTACCAATTAGAAGTCCATTTATAACACACTCCTGTCACACCCAGGAAACCCCCAAATTGCTGACTTGTCCAAGGCAGACTCAAGTTGACTACTGTTTACTACCTGTCTGGAAAGAATCCCCGTTGTTCTCAGGTCAAGACAAAACCCATAAGTCACTGCTTTCTTGCAAATTATAGCTTTCTTTTAAGACACTTTATATCCACACTCAGCTAAATATTTTTAAATGCCTATGGTATTTTTAATAATTATTTATTTAATGTTATTTATTCATTCATTCCTTTTCATTTGACCAGAGAGAGACACAGAGAGAGAGAGAGGGAAAGTGAGAAAGCAAGCCACCAGGTCCAGAACTTGAACCATGGTCAGCCATATGGGAGTGTTCAGAGCCTTAACCACCACACCACCTGCTGGCCCCAAAATTTCTATGGTATTTTTACAATATGTTTCTTGAGTGAGGCTGACTATGAGTGGGTCATCAACATATTGAAGAATCATATTTGAAAGATGCTGAAGTATTTTATCAATATTTCCCAAAATAAGGTAAGCTAATTCTTCAACCCCTGAGATATTGGATCATCAGAAAAGTAATGACTCATTTTTGCATAGAAAACACATCATAACTTTTTTTTTTTTGGAGATGTTTTTTCTATAGAGCATGTGCGCTCATCAGAAAGAGAGAGACAAAGACAGAAAGCAAGAAATCACCTCCCAGGGAGTTGGCCACGCCACAATCCCTTTTCCTCCATTCTCCTCTTAGGATCTTGGATATGCATGCACACACACCTAGCATGAGTTTAAGCCACTGGGTCCAGAACTCAAACCTCAGTGCACTACATGGAAGTTCAGCAACATAGCCAATACGCTACCTGTAGGTCCCCACCATGACTCTTTTAATGGCACAATAGTATAGTTCATCAGAATTGCTGAGTAAGGGGGCCAGCAGGTGGCATTGTGGTTAAGAATCTGGACTCCCCCACGGCTGACTGCAGTTTGAGTCCTGGACCTGGTGACTTACTTTCTCACCCCTCTCTCTCTCTCTCTCTCCCTCTCTCTCACTCTGTCCCTCTCTGGTCAAATTAAAGTAAATAAATTAAGTTAAATAAAATTACTTGTTTCTACTTTAAAAAACATTTTAAAGTTAAAAAAGAAAAGAAAAGAATGGAACCAGCAGATGGCATGGTGGCCAAGGCACTGGACACTCCCTCATGGCCAACCATGGTTCAACTCCTGAACCTGGTGGCTAGCTTTCTCCCTTTTCCTTTCTTTGTCTCTCTCAGTGTGTCTCTCTTTGGTCAAATTAAAATAAATTAATTAATAAATAAGATGAAATAATTCTTTAAAATATAAATAAATAAGAATTAAAAAAGAAGTGCTGAGTAAGTTGGATTTTAGGGATTTGTCACTCAAAAGCTAAAATTGATGAGAGTTCTTAGCCACTGGGATACTGAAAAATGCATCCTTTAAATCCAGCATTGAAAACCATCCATAATGCCCTGGGGATAGTCAGCAGGGTATAAGAATTAGGATATCACTGATATGTTTCATGTACTGAACAAACTGATACCCTGAGGAATTTGGCATTTTTACAGGGAGGATGTGAATATAGAATGATGGGGGTATTGTGTTAGACAACTAGTCTAATATCTTCCACTTCCAAAAATGTCTGAAGGATAAACTGGGTATCCATAAGTCCTCTTGTTTAAACGAACATTATTTCAAACTCAGGAAAGCAATACCTACTTGGAAAATAATGACAATGGACTAAGCATTTGTACCCTAACTGGGGGGGATGCTAACTCTTACTGTTGACCTCATTTTTTTCAGATTTTTACTATAGGGCATATGAAGTTTCCAGAGAGGAAAGAGGCAGACAGGGAAAGTGAGAAATTATCCCCTTGGGGATGATGGCCATGCCACAATGCCTTCTTCTCCATTCTTCTCTTGAGATTTTGGCCAAGCACGCACATGTGCCCAGCATGATTTTTAAGTTGCCAGTCTAGGACTCTAACTGCAGTTGACTGTGGGGGGAGTCCAGTGCCTTAACCATCATGCCACCTCCAGGCCCCATCTTCACCTTTCTATAAATCTCAGGTGGCAGCAAGTCTGGCATCAAAACATAAGGGTCATTGATCCCATCATTGCCACCTGTGTTCCCAGTGAGTGTTCTTGCGGGACATGGGTATCTGCTTGTCCTGGTGTAAAGGTTACTTCAGTGCTGAGTTTACTAAGTAAGTCCCAACCAGAATGAGAATAAGGCATCCATCCTGACTTAGAAAGAAAACTGTTTTAGACTGAGATCATCCAAATGACATTCTAAAGGTTAAGAAAAGATCCATCTTGCACTCCACGGGATGCTACAGTAATAGGAATAATTTTGGATGTATTCTTAGTCAACCTGATATTTATTTTTTTCATAGTTTATTTTTTTATACATTCAATTACTATATATCATTACAGCATGTAAAATGAATTTTCCCGGCATGAATATACTATATATTAGTCCAGCTAAAGATATTATCATACCTGTTACCATCAACAGATTATTTTCCATTTTGTGTCCCTTAGAGGTTTTGCTTCTTTCTTTTTCCCCTTGACAAGCTGATATCGAGAACTGAGTACAGCTCACCTATGTCTACTCAGAAGTCAATGAAGTGGATTTCTCACTGTGAATTGTACCCATAACTCCTGTGGGGAATTTGGGATAGGAGCTCTAAATCTATAATAGTCCTTTATCCTCCTCATTCCTCATCTGACACTTTTCTCTTTCCACCATAAACAGAGCTTTAATGTTCTTGTTTCTGCCTTCCATTTCTTTATCTTGGGATAGTCCTTCATCCAGTGCTCTTCTTCCTTATACACAGTGATTCTTATCCAAGGTGGGTCTTCCTTCCTTTTTTTTTGTTTTGGAGTGATTTTTGCTATAGTGCACGTGTGCTCGCCAGAAAGACAGAGAGACAGAGAGACAGAAAGCGAGAAATCACCCCCAAGGGGGATGGCCACACCACAATCCCTTTTCCTCCATTCTCCTCTTGGGATCTTGGGCATGCATGCACGCACACGCACCTGGCGTGTTTAAGCCACCACCGGGTCCGGGACTCGAACCACAGTCGACAACATGGGAGTCCAGCGACATAGCCATTTACGCTAACTGCTGGTCCCTCTTCCTTCCTTTTGAGAACCTGCCTTCTGGGATTCCAGTGTAGCTACCATAAAAGTGGCATTTCTCCTTAAACCTTTCCTCTTTTCTCTTCTTTCTCAGTTTGTGGCTGTTTAAATCCTTAAAAATAATGTCTAACAACTGGGAAGGGTTCACTCCAAGTATACCATACAATGTTTGTAATTTTAATTTAATATCTGGAGTACTTTGCCCAATGATAATCATATTTCCCATCCTAATGTTTTGGGGGCATTCAGGGCAGGCATCAATATATTGCCTATATGCCTAATAAATTCTTTCTAAAAATTCTGAAGGATTCTCATTTGGTTTTTGTTGAATTTCCTAAACTTTATTCAGGCTTTTCTGCTTTGGTGCTCCTTTTCAAGCCCATATAGGCTGTGCCTTCTATAACATTTGAGCTGATTAATTCCCCTTAATTACTGGAGTCCCAACATGGCCCTGCTATGGTAACAGCTCGATTGTCTTCTAGTGTTCTTTGTGGTTCAGCAAAGTGCAACTGAGCCTTATCGATTACCATCCTTCTTTCATCTGTTATTAACACCATATTGAAAGGAGTGGGTATATCAGTCCATGAGTGAATGCCAAAGATAGATGAGAAAAGTTCAGCCATCTGAATGGTAAGATTATTGTTTTTCCAGTTAGACAGGTTCAAAGTTGAAAATGGCTTCTATGCCACATGAACTCTGCAGGATTTTCTTGAGCACTGAGACCCCCCCGCCCCCATGGGATATTGTACAATAGGAATTGCCCTACCCTTGGTATGGCTCTAGGACTAAATTAAGCCCCCTGAGAGTTTTGAAAAGGAGAAAGCAAATTAGATCCCACCTCTCCTATCTTCCTTGGCACTGGTTATTCATCTAGTGCCTCTGACAGAGATGGACCCTCCATTAAGGCTACCACAGTGAGAGCAGGAGCAGGGACAGGAATGGTGACCAAGGGGAAGCAATGGCAATGCAACCATAGAGGGCATGGGAGGTAGGTTTAGGGTTAGGGTTAGGGAGGTAAGCCTAACATGGGAGGTAGGTTTAGTAGTTAAACCCAAATGTCTTCTTCTTTCTCACCCATCTCCTCACCTTTCACAATAGTTCCTTTCCAGTCACCATACCATTTCTTTCTTTCTTTTTTTATTTTTTTAAGAGAGGTTTTCACTATAAGGTGTGTGCACTTGCTAGAAAGACAGAGACAGAGAGACAGAAAGTGAGAAATCACCCCCCAGGGGGTATGGCCACACTACAATCCCTTCTCCTCCATTCTCCTCTCGGGATCTTGGGCATGCATGCACACATTCCCGGTGTGAGTTTAATCCACCGGGTCTGAGACTCAAACGCGGTCAACTACATGGGAGTCCAGCGACATAGCCATTATGCAACCATTTCTTTGCACTATAACATGACTTAGTGTGCTTCTTTTCTTCAAGGTATAATAATATAAGAGCTTAAAGGATATCAGTATTGTTTTCCCAGCTTGTTCACAAAACAACTCCAAATGTAGAATAGTATAGTAATTCAAAGACCCATTTAATGTTCATCTTTCCCCAACCCCAGAATGTACTGGGGCCAAATGATGTTACAACAAAGGTCATTATTTTCTCCATCATAGACTCATCACTACAGTCAGATCATTTGCTCAGCCTTCAGCCGAGAAGATTTTCCTTATAGCTGGAGATTCCACCACCCATACTTAGAACAAAATCATTCTGAAACAATACAAGAGACAGAACAGGCAAAAACCCAGTACTGGCCACATGAGCCAAAATGAGTGATCCACTCACAAAAATACCACTGAACTTGTTAGAAAACCAAAAAGAGTGAAAGCCCTACAACTATTCACTTCTCTGACAAGATATTCTTTTGAAGCAAATGGAATTATTTCTAGAGAAAGGAATAAGTTTGAATGTAGGAGAAGGGATTTTTTTTTCTTCCTTCACCAAAGGAAGCTACCCTAAACTTAAATTGAGTCCACTGAATCTTAGAGGAAGTCTGTTTTTTTGTCCCAATAGGACAAAGTATCTGATGCTGGCACAGGGAACCAAAGAACTAAAGGCAGAGGTTTTGTTTTGTTTTCTGTTTTTGTTTTTGTTTTCCATAGGATGAGTGTGCTTGCTGGAGAGAGATGGAGAAAGAGAGAGTAAATTGAGAAGTCACCTGCTAGGGGGATGGCCACATTGGAAACCCTTTTCTTCCTGTCTCCTCTTGGGATTTTTTGGGACTGCAACACAAATTGCCAGCTCTGGGACTTGAACTCAGTTGGCCATGTGGGAATGCAGTGCCTTAACCTCCACACCATCTGCTGGTCCTGAAAGGGAGAGAATTTTAAGGCAAAAAAGACTCAGGACTGGGGAGAATCCTGGAGAGACCTTAAACCAGGGTCAGCTCACCATGACCAGTTTCTCCTGGCTGCCTTGCGAGAAAAACTGCAATTAAGGACAAACTTGTTCAGCTTTCTATAACAACAATCAACAAGTGAAGAAACAAGATGTTGGAAAAAGAAAGTGACTTTATTTGGGAAGCCAGCTGATTGAGAAGATAGCAGACTGGCATCCTAAAGAGCATTTTCAAGGAAAAGAGTTCAAAAACTTGTCTGGTAACCAATAAAAATGTAGAATAGTCACATTATTTTTCTTACTCTTAACTGATCTAAAATATAATAGTTTGTTTAAAGTAATAATAATAGCAGGCTACTCCTCTGACATGGTCGTAAGACACTGCCCAAGAAAAGTCAAATTCTAAAGTTTGAGTTTCCAGCCAGGTCAGCTCATAAAGATCACAACATGACCAGCCCCTGTGGAGAGTGCTCATCTCTCTCTCTCCCACTCTCATATGTGTGGACATACACTCTATGATGAATAAAAATAAATAAATAAAATTGAAAACTTAAGGAATAAGACACCATTGTGTGAGTACTAGATAATTATAGAATAACAATTAATTATTAATTAATAATAAACGAAGAATGATGGCATTGTTAGAAAAAAACAGAAGGGAATAATAAGGAACAGTCTTTTAAAAGGTATGTGCAATACATATGAAGTGAAATAGTATTATTCAAAGTTGTACTTCGATTAGCTAAAATTACATCCTGTAAATTCTAGAGCAATCATTAATTTATTTTTAATGAAGTGTGATTGCTAAAAGAAGAGGTAAATGGATTAATATAAAATTCTCAATTAAAATCAGAGAAGACAGAAGAAGCATCTTTCAACAAATAGAAAACAGATACAAAATAGAGTTGGTATTAATCCAAGCATATTAACAACTACTTTAACTATGATTGATTTTGAACATCAATTATAAGACAGAAGTTGTCAGAGTGATTGATAAAAGCAATCTAAAATTCTACATTGTTTATTCATAAGAAACTCACTTTAAATATAAAGACTAGGAAGGTCGGCAGATGGCATAATGGTTATGTCACTGGACTCCCACACGTCCCACCACAGTTTGAGTCCCAGACCCAGAGGCTTGAAACTCATGTTGGGCACATGTGTGTGTGTACCCAAAATGTCAAGAAAAGAATGGAAGAGAAGGGATTGCAGTGTGGCCATCTCCCTTGGGGGTTGATTTCTTTCTTTCTTTCTTTCTTTCTTTCTTTCTTTCTTTCTTTCTTTCTTTCTTTCTTTCTTTCTTTCTTTCTTTCTTTCTTTCTTTCTCTGTCTCCTCTCTGTCTCTCCAGAAAGTATATGCACCCTATAGCAAAAATCTCTCTAAAAATAAGTAAATACACCAACAAATAAACAAATAAATACAGACTAGGAAAAGTTAGAAGTAAAGACAGAGAAAAAATGCTAACATTAAAAGATAACCAAATTAGTAATATTGATGTTAGACAAAGCATACTTCAGGAAAACTATCATGTAAAATGTGACTGTACATAATGCTGAAAGTGTCAATTCTGCAAGAAGAAATAACAACCCCAAATGTATATGTACCTAAAGAGAAAGTAAAATTGCATTAGCCAAAAAGAATAATCAATATTGGAGACTTCAACACTCCCACATGAATAATTGATACATAAAGTATGGAGGAAATCAACATTACTTGAACGGGACTTTCTATCAATCTAATTGACATTTATACAATACCCATTCAACAATGCCAAGAAAAATGTTATTAACAATCTCACATGAAATATTCAGCAAGATACTCCATGAACTGTAAGAAAACAGGAACTATAAAACACTCTTTTCCAAATTTAAAATAATAGAAATCATAAAAAATATAATCTCAGACAATGAATAAATTAAATAATAGAAAGATAGTTGGGAAATCTTCAAATGCTTAAAAATTAGACAGTATATTTCTAAATAACACTTGGGTCAAGAAAGCCTCACAAGAAATTTAAACATATTTTAAATTACACATGACTGAAAACACATTTATTAAAATGTGTACTATGAAGCAAAATCAGTTCTGTTAAGAAGGTATTTTATTACCAAATGTGTAGGGGAGAATAGATCTCCTTTCTCACCTATCAATAGATTTGTAGCTGAGGTTCCTATGACCATAGATTAATAAGAGAATCATAAAAAACTTTACTCAATATAATTTTATGTAACATTGGGACCTTTAGAATTGGAGACCCCAAAAGGGGAAATTTGTGTATTTTTATGTTAAGTTTTATACAGAAATAGATACTTGTGGAGAAATATGATTAAACAAAGGAGTATAACCCAATGGGTAATAGACTTGTCAGAACTTAGGCAAATCTGTTCAGATACTTTTCTGTGTCTCTCTGTCTTCAGAGATAAGGATAAGGACATGTTCATTCTATCAGAGAAAAGGAAGTCACCTCTGGGATGAGGTTGTTATGGCTTAGTTCAAAGGAAGGAGAGAAAATTCTATTATGGCTACTCGAGGAAAAAAAGATAAAAGAAGATCGAAGTAACTTCTTGCTTCATCAAATGTCAAGGTGCCATTTTTTGGGGGATAGCATATTCTGAACCCAGAAAATGAAAGTACTAGTTAAAGCACTGTACTCCCACATGGCAGACTACAGTTTGAGTCCCAGACCTGGTAGCTTTAATATTACACCTGGTACATGTGCATGCACGCCCAAAATCTCAGAACGAAGGAGAAGGGATTGTACCATAACCAAACCCCTGAGAGGTGATTCTCACTTTCCCTCTTAACGAAGGACAAGGGGTTGTATCATAACCAAACCCCTAAGAGATGATTCTCACTTTCCCTTTTACTGACTCTCTCTCTCTTCAGTGATTATAGGTGCCCTATGGCAACAAACAAACAAACAAACAAACAAAAAACTTAAAAAAAAAAAGACAAGAAAGATGTAAAATCAATATCAATAACCTGAGGCTTAAGAATTCACAAATGTAGGGCAATATATACCTAAAGGAAGTAAAGTTTAAAAACTTGAAATAGAAATCAATAAACTGGAAAATGAGAGAAGAGAAAAAATAAGACCAATAGTTATTTTTTAGAAAAGAGTAAAAAATTGATAAAACTCCAGCCAAGTTAAACAGTAACAACAAAAAGATAGAGACACGGCCAATATCAGAATTGTGAGAGGTCATTACTGCTGACCACATGGACATTAGAAAGATGATAAGGAAAAATTATAAGCACCTCTATGATCACAAATTTGATAACATAAATAAAATAAGTCAATATCTTTTTTTAGTTCATTTATTTCTCCCAAGAGACATTTTAAAAAAGAGAAAACTACAGAGCAAATGTCTTTCATGAATACAGACACAATTTTTAGCAAAATCTCAGCAAATCAAAACAAAAATGCATAAAAAATTTATGCTAAAATAAAATGGGATTTATTTCAGGGCTGCAAGTCTGGTTTAACATTTAAAAATAAATGAATGTAGTCCACAACATGAACAGACTAAAGAAGAATAATCATGATCATATTAATTGAGGCAGACGAAGCATATAAAAATTTCAACACTCATTCATGATAGAAACTCTCAGCAAACTAGGAACTTAGTAGAAAATTCTCAGTTTGATCAAGAATATTTGCAGAGGACCAGCAGTTAGCGTAAGGGCTAGGTCACTGGACTCCCATGTAGTGGACCACGGTTTGCAGCCCAGATCCGGTGGCTTAAATTCACGCCAGGCACATGTGCATGCATGCCCAAGATCCCGAGAGCAGAATGGAGGAGAAGGGATTACGGCGTGACCATCTCCCCTGGGGGGTGATTTCTCACTTTCTGTCTCTCTGTCTCTCTCTGTTCCTCTGGCGAGTGCACACGCCCTATAGCAAAAACCTCTCAAAAAAAAAAAAAAGAATATTTGCAGAAAACTTAGAGCTAACATTTTACTTTATGGTGAGAAACTGGTTGCTTTCCTCTAAGATGGAGACTAAGGCAAGAACTTATTTTATTCACCACTCTTATTCAACATTGCATGGAAAGTCTTAGCCAGTGAAGGAAACAAATAAAATAATTAAATGATATAATGCAAAAGGAAGTAATAAGACTGTCTTTGTTCAGAAATGACAATTGGAATTGCATAATTTTCTACGTAGAAAATTTCAAAGAATTGGGCCAGCAGTTGACGTAAAGGTTAAGGTCTACGGGTCCCACAACTCCTGGAACAGGTGCCTGAGGCCCAAAATCCTGAGAAGAGAATGGAGAAGGGATGCGGCATGACCATGCCCTTTGGGAGCGAGTTCTTACTTTTCCTCTTTATCTGTCTCTCTATTTCTCTCTGACGTACACACATGCCCTATAACAAAGCCAAAAAGGAGAAGGAGAAGAAGAAAGAAAAAAATAAAGAAAAAGAAAATACCCAAGAATCAACAAAAAAAACCCCTAAATTTAATAAATAATTTAAGTGGTGTTATAGGATACAAAATTGACTAAAAAATTTAACTGTTTTTTCTATAAACAAGCAGCAGAGTATAAAAGTAATAAAATACAATGTATAATACAATAAAAATAAAATAAATAGGTATAAAGATAACAAAACTTCTAAAGGACCTACAAAAGGACATGTGCTAAGTTACAAAATGACAATAAAAATAAGCAACAAAGATCAAAAAACATGGGGAGATAGTCTGTTTTTCTGAACTGAGAAACTCGATGTTGTTAAGTTGGGGTGGGAGGGAAAAAACGATTAGCAGAAGTAAGAGTGCATGTAAACAAGATAAGTAACTTACAGAACAGTATAACACAACAGAGTAAATAAGGTCATTGCCAATGTAATATTCTCTTCTCTCTGCCTGAAAAAGTAGCAAACAAATATCAAACGTACGCAACAAAATGTAATACTCAAGGTTGAAAATAGTGGGTGTGTTTATATGTTTAACTGAGTATCACACATGGTATGCATGTTTTGAAAAATCAGACGATACCCCACAAAGATGTGCAACTGTTGAAAGTAAACCAGAAATTATAATAATAAAAGGGTGTTAAACTTTATTAATGATATATAGATTCAATGTAATCTCAGTGAAAATCTCATCAAACTCTTGGAGAGATTAACGAACCCATCTCAAAGTTTATGCGAAAAGACAAAAGGCCTAGAAGAGAAAACACAATACTGAAGATGAAAAGCAAACGTGGAACATCCATCAAAACCAGATTTAAGAACTATATAATTGTATTAATTAAGAGTCACTTCTGCTTCTTTCAAACATCCTTCCCTGTCTCCCCTTGAGCAAAGACATCTCTCATAGCCCAAGTATGCTAACACGGGCTTTCACCATTAGGTTAATCTTGCCTTTTAATTTTGATCTTGCTTTCTTTGCATTGTTTTCGGCTTCTTATATAAATGCTACCTTATCTCTTCCTTCCTTTATTTCTCATCCCCTCTGTCCTTTTTCCTTTCTTTTTTCTTTCCTTTTCTTTTTCTCTTTCCTTTCTTTTTATTTCATTCTTTTGTTCTGAGAATGTCATTTCTTTATGATGAGTACAGAAATGTACTAAAATACACATTTTGTGTGATCTAAAAGGAGGGCCCCCAGGACATCTAGTTCACCATTGAAATACTGGTTGTTTCTTGACTGAGTTTTGTGGAGATTTTTAGGTCTGATAGCATGGTTCTGAATGCGCATGACTTGTGCTTCTACCTGTAGTCAATTTAAGAACAGAGGAAAGGGAGAGAGGAATTCAGAGGAAGAAGATACATATGACAAAAAATTTTATTATTTGTTCTGTGCTTCAAATACTTAACAACAATGGATAAAATATAATATAAAAATATTTTTATGGGTCAGCCATGTAGCCTGGTAGTTGGGGGAGCTGGATTCCACATGGCTGACCACAGTTCAAATCCCAGTCCCAGAGTCTTAAAACATGCTCCAGACTTGTGTACATGTGTTCCCAAAGTTCTGACAGAATGGAGACATGGCGGAGAAAGGGTCATGATGTGACCATGTCCCATCAGGATATGCTTTATCTTTTTCTGTATCTTTAGTGAGTGTACATGCCCTCTAACAATTAAAAAGATGCTTAATTATAGTAAGAATTCTCCAAAATATAAATATTTCATTTAATTTCTACTATATTTTCATAAGGCAGAATAATCATTATTGTTCCAATTGTTATAGTTTAAGGAACTGAAGCTAAAGAACCATATCATTTATCTCATAGCATTCAGTTAATGGTAGTAGCAGTGTTCAGATATACTTTATGTCCAGATTTCATGTTTTTATAACTCATTGTACTTTTAAACTAATGAAGTATTTTGGTGAGTGAGAGCAGAAAGGAAGAGAAGAGCAGAGTCGTGAAGCAGGATCCTGAGCAAGAGCAAACTAGACAATACTTTACAAGCAAAAACAATGACTTCTGAGTGTTATTGGGATTATTGGTTTATGTGAGATAGTAGACTAAAATCAAGTTTACTAATTGAGGTCCAGGACTGGAGTGGACTTTGAGAAGGAGGTCAAAAATAAAATTTTCTTTGAAAAGGAGGCATGGGCATAATTCTTGAGCCACCTATTTCTCTTTTTTATTTTTACAAAAATTTTCAAAGATTTTTGCCATAGGGCAAGTGCACTTGCCAAAGAGAGAGACAGGGAGGGTGAAAGTGAGAAATCATCCCCCCGGGAGGATGGCCATGCCACAATCCCTTCTCCTTCATTCTCCTCTTGGGATTTGGGCATATATGCATACGTGCCTGGTGTGATTTTCAAGCCACTGGGTCCAGGAGTTGAACTGAGGTCAACTATGTGTGAGTTCAGCATCTTAACTCCCATACTACCTGCTGGTCCGTTCTTTCTCTCTTTTTTAAAAAGACACTTTGGCATCAAGATTTACTTGAAGTGACTAATAAACTTTTTTGTTTTTTGAATTGCTAGAGGGTGCATATGCTTAACATCTCCCAACCGGACATCACAATAAATGTTTTCTTGATTCATTCATTCTCTCACGATTTGGGGCCACCTACACACAAGAGTCCAGCATGCTTTTCAAGCTGCAGAGCCTGGGATTCAGACTGCAGATAGCCATATGGGATCCAGCTCCCCATGCACCAGACTTAAACTGCTGTCCAATGGGGCCAGCCCTGGGGACACATATTTCAATGTGAAATAGAGTTTATTGAATAAAATGTGAAGGGAAGTGTTGCATATTTCACAAGATAAAAGAGGAACTAATTTATTACACACAGGTGTGTGCTAAGTCTGGACATACATAGATTCTGTGCAGTATAAATTATGCTCCATGGAATATGAATCCTTTACTTATAATTCTTTCCAAACTTTCAGAAAGGAAGATAAAGCTTTCTAGCTACAATAATGACCTGGTGTGTAAATGGGGCCTCCAGAGCAGAAAATTTAGTATCAATCTGTTTTCAAATGAAATTCCTGAAACATGTTTCCTTTTTTAAGCTTCTAAGGAGGAAGAAGAAATACATCAAGGATATTCACATTTGTCTCTCTTAAAACATCATAGCTTAAATCTAATTCTATAGCAAGTAGATGATTAGAGAACCAGAAAGTGGTAGCTTTAACTCATTCAACTGTTATGAGAACTAAGTAAATCCTTGTTTTTGTTTGTTTGTTTGTTTTTGTTTTTAGAGAGATTTTTACTATAGGGTGCGTGTGCTTGCCAGAGAGACAGAGACAGACAGACAAAGCAAGAAATCACTCCCCAGGAGGATGATCACACCACAATCCTTTCTCCTCCTCCTCCCTTCTCCTCTCAGGATTATGGGCATACATGCACATGCACCCAGCATGAATTTTAAGCCTCCAAATCTGGGACTGAGACGAAGGTTAATTATGCGGGAGTTCAGCAACATAACAATTATGCCATCTGCTGGTCCCATTTAATCCTTGTTTTTTTGTTTGTTTGATTGTTTTGTAGAGGTTTTTAGGTGTTGCCTTAGGGCGTGTGTGCTTGTGAGGGAGGGAGAGAGAGAGAGACAGAGACAGTGAGAAGGAAAGTAAGAAATTATCCCCCAGGAGGTCAGCCATGCCACAATCCCTTCTCCTCCACTTTCCACCAGGGCACTTGGGCATGCATGCACATGTTCCTGATGTGAGTTTCAAGCCTCCAGGTCCAGGACTAGAACCATGGTAGGCCATGTGGGAGTCCAGTGATGTAACCACTACGCCATCTGCTGGCCCAATCCTTGATTTTGTAAGGGAGAAAAATTAGTATCTTTTCTCATCCATCACAATATTCATGACTAAAACTGTCATGAATAACCTTGGATATAATCTTCTTTAAGGACAACTTGTTAAAGTGAAGAGTGGAAAGAATATTAGAGGCTGCAAAAGACAGGATTAATAAAAAGAAAGCTATAGTATTATGGATAATAGGAATAATTTCCAATGTCATAAATTCAGTAGGGTAGAATATAGATTTTAAAATATACTCTCTGCTGTATATCTCAGAGTAGCTAAAAAAAAAGTAGATTTAAATGTTTCCAATAAAAGGAAAGTAAATGGTTGAGATATCGGATATACTAATTACTTTGATTGAATCATTAAGCAGCACACTCTTAAACTGAAAAGTCTCCTTTTACCTTATAAATGTGTACAATCATTATTTTAATTTAAAATTTAAAGTAAACAGACAATACCTATAATATGATTCAACTAATGCAATCCTAGGTACTTGCGAAAGTGAAATGAGAACATGTTTTCATAAAAGGCTTATACAAGAACTTCATAGAACCATATCCTTAATAATTCTGAACAAGAAATAAAAAATTCTGTTGACACGACCATGGATAAATCAGCTGTGGTTTATGCATAAAATGGGACACTACCTGCCAATTAAAATAAGGGCGTCTCTTTCATATAAAATAATATGGATAAATTTCAATACTATTTTACTGACTGAACTGCTCATATGAAATTCTCATTATATGTGACTAATATATTGTGGTTGCCTCTGGGAAGTAGGTTTTTACCAGAAAGTGGAGCAAAGTTGGGACCAGCAGTTAACATAATGGCTATGTCACTGAACTCCCATGTAGTTGACTATAGTTCAAGTTCTGGACCCGGTGGCTTAAATTCCTGCCGGGTGTGTGTGCATGCGTGCCCAAGATCCTGAGAGGAGAATGGAGGAGAAAGGATTGCGGCGTGGCCATCCTCCCTGGGGGGTGATTTCTCGCTTTCTGTCTCTCTGTCTCTGTCTCTCTCTCTCTGGTGAACACACGCACCCTATAGCAAAAACCTCTCTAAAAAAAAAAAAAGGAAAGTGGAAGAAGGTAACTTTCTGAGTAATGAAAATATTCTGGACCTTGTTAGTGGCTAGGTTATGTGCTTATTTTCCTTTGTCTGAATGCATTGTAATATAACTATTCAAATCTATGCACATCATGTATACACAGTCATGCCCTTGTTTAATGAATACTGAGTGTACTCACTCGTTAGTAAAAGATACAGGATTCAATAACTTAGAAGTAGAGATAGTAATGGCAGATACAAAAGGTTGGTTGGGGATGAGGGTATGTGTCAGGGGTCTGTGATAAAGAAATTGCTTAACAGAAAGAAGAGAACATGAACAAGTAGACTAGATTATAAATAAGTAGAATAGGTTTCCTCTACCACAGCAGCGGAAAAAATTCACTAATAATTTAATATATACTTCCAGAAAGTCAGTATATTTTGAGCATACTCAAAATAGCGTAACATTGAAGATGATGACTATTCCTATCTTTTATTTGATTGCTGTACACTATATAAATATTTAAAACAAAGAAACACTGTCTCCTACAAAGATGTATAATAATTATATGTGAATCATAAACTACAATAATTGAAATTAATTAATAAAAAATAAACAGTATAACAAGTTAAGTATAAAGGTAATTTTGCCTATGAAAACATACAGAGTAATTATATGATTAGCAATTTAAATATAGTAGTATTTAAGAATGAGAAATTATAACAAAATAACATTGTAGTGGAAATGGCAGAACAGATACATTTTGAAAATTTATAGCTTTTGGGACAGCAGGTGGCATAGAGATTAAGGCACTGGAACCCACATGGCCACCTGTGTGGTTAGAGTACCAGACCTGGCAGCTTGAGAATTGCTCCAGGTATGTGTGCATGCAAGCCCAAAGTTCCAAGGGGAAGATGGAGAACAGTTACAGTGTGGACATCCCTAATGGGGGGTGATTTTTCACTTTACCTCTGTGTCTCTCTCTGGCCAGCACACATGCCCAATAACAAAAAAATTTTTAAGAACTAAATCAATACCATTCAAATCAAAGGCCATATTGTTATCTAATTTGCATGTAATTTATATATGTAGGTGGTTAAAAAAAATGCCAGAGAATTCAAATGCTTCCTGGAGAAGCGTATGGACAGAGAGCATTTATAGAGAGACAGAGATACACACAGAGAGAGAAAGCAAAAATAAATCACCTCCATAGAGCATGGTCACTTCACAGTCCCTTCTCCTCCATCTCCTCTGTTATTCTACCTGTCACTCAAGTGCATGTATCTAGCATGTCTCTCAGGCCACCAGGTCTGGGTCTCAAATGGAGCAGTCGGGCAACATGTGGGATACAGCCATCCCAACCACCACACCATGGCTCAGTGCAGGCATTTAATATACATTATTATAACTCACATTCTTTTTGCATAAGGAATATAATATAAGTCTGATAAAGAATATCTATCAAAAACCTCTAGCAAATTCATGATCAATATGGAAACTTAATTTTATTATTGGGACATTCATGACACATATTAACATTTAGCTGAAGAATCTTGCCAGTATAAAAGAGACATTAGTGCAATAATAATTGACAAAGAAAAATAACAAACTGTCTTAATTTTTAATGTATGACTGACTCTGCAGAGCATTCCAGTGAAAGTAGAAACAATGAGTTATGTAAAAAATCAAGAAGGATGGTTGTGGGACCAGCAGTTAGCATAATGGCTATGTCGCTGGACTCCCACGTAGTTAACTGTGGTTCAAGTCCCGGACCCGGCAGCTTACACTCACGCCAGGCGCGTGTGCGTGCGTGCCCAAGATCCCAAGAGGAGAATGGAGGAGAAGGGATTGCGGCATGGCCATCCCCTCTGGGGGGTGATTTCTTGCTTTCTATCTCTCTGTCTCTCTCTGTCTGTCTGGTGAACGCTCGCACCCTATAGCAAAACCCTCTCCAAAAAAAGAAAAAGAAAAAGAAAAAAAAGGACAGTTGTTACAATCTTAGTGTATAAAGCACTCCACAGAGTGAATATGAAATTAGAATAAGAAAGAATTACAACATCCCACAACCACACAGTTTCCTCCATGTTTCTTTCTTAGAAATGAAAGAGAGTGTGGGACTAGTAGACGGTGCAATGCTTACGTTGCTGGACTCCACTTGGCCGACTGCGGTTTGCGTCCCAGACCTGGGTGGCTTGACTCTCATGCCAGGTGTGTGTTCAAAATCCCAAGAAGAGAATGGAGGAGAAGGGACTGCAGCATGGCCATCTCCCCTGGGGAGTGATTACTCACTTTTTTATCTCTCTCTGTCTCCCTGGTGAGCACACACACCCCATAGCAAAAATCTCTTAAAAAAAAAAAAAAAGAAGAGAGAGAAGAGAAATTTTAAAAAGAAAAGAAATAAGAGAGAAATGCATGCAAGATCTGTATAAGATGATATGAAAATCTTACACAAAATGAAATTGTGAACAAATGGGAATTATTCCATATTTAAAAGTAGGAATATTCACTATAAACATAATCTAACTTTGTATTTTCTAATTAACTTTTCTAAAACAATTATTCTTTGAAATTTGATAGGTTTATCTACATGATAGATATGCTAGGAACTACCAATGCTATTCTGAAAGAAGAACTGGGTGTGGACGTGCTATTATTCCAAACAAGATTTATTATAAAACTATAATTATTAAATCATTGTGATGTTGGTTCATAGATAAACAAACACTCCCACTAATAAATAAAATAGGACTAGAAAAATCTTACTTTCTTAAGAAAATTTATATGGCAAACCAGTAGAGAAAAATATGAACTACCTAAACAATTGTTTTAAGTCAATTGTTTCTCATAAGAAATAAAATACATTCTAATATCATAGCATACACAGAAAACATTTCTGGTTGGCATGTAATTATAAATTCAAAAGCGAAGTTTTAATATATATGTATATATTTTTAGAGGCTTTTGCCTTCGGGTATGTGCACTCACTAGAGGGAGATTCAGACAAAGACAGGGGGTGGGGGGGGAGTGAGATGGCCATGCAGCAATCCCTTCTCCTCCCAGCATCTGGAGCTTGCATGTACTTGTGCCTGGCATGATTTGAAGCCACCCAGCCTGGGGCTCAAACCACTGTCAGTCATGTGGAAGTGGAAGTTTAGGAATGTAGCTATCATTCCATCTGCTGGTCCCAAGTTTTAATATTTTTGAAAAAAGTCATGTAAAATATCCTTCTGGCCCAATGATAGATGAAACCCTTTAAAACAAGAAAAGAAATACACAAACCTACCTCATAAAAAACAGATTGGTAAGTTTAGCTACATCAAATGTCTGAAAAATCACACAATAAATAATACAGCAACCAAGCACCATATTGATAGAAGGTGATTTGTAACATATAATGACCAAAAATGTATAACCCAAATGTGAATATTCCATATGGATAAATAAGGAAAACATTTATGACCCAATAGAAAAAGAAAGAAAATGAATCATTTTACAATAGAGGGAAAAGAAAAGGCAGATATATCAGAAAATATGCTCAGAATATTCTTACAAAGAGCAAAAATACAAAAATAAATTTTTAATTAAAAATAATTTGGGGGCCAGACAGTAGCAAGGTGGTTAAGGCAGCTGGATCCCACATGGCTGACTGTACTATTGGAGCCCCAGACCCGGTGGCTTGAAAATCGTCCTGGGCAGGTGTGTGTGTCCCCAAAATCCCAAGAGGAAAATGAAGAAGGGATTGCAACATGGCCATCCCCACTGGGAAGGAGGGATGAGGGATGCTTTCTTTTTCTCTTCCTTTTCTGTCTCTCTCCAGCAAGAACTCTCATAGCAAATTTGAAAAAATAATAATTATTTGCAAAATCTGAATGTATTATCACAGCAAGTGTGGGGCCCAGTAGATGGCTTAATGGTATGTCACTGGACTCCCACATAGTTGACCACAGTTTGAGTTCCAGACTCAGTGGCTTAAAACTCATGTTGGGTATGTGTGTATTTATGCCCAATATCCTGAGAGGGAAATGGAAGAGAAAGATATGGCATGGCCCTCACCCCTAGGGGGGTGATTTCTCACTTTCTGTCTCTCTGGTAAGCATAGGCACTCTATAGCAAAAATCTCCCTAAATAATAATAATAATGGCAAGTGTGGCTTAGGTATAAATAATGTAAACATCATATACTGGTAGAGGTAGTGTAAGTTGGGAAGCCACTTTTGAAGGTAATATCAACAAAGATATGAAATGCTTATTAAGTTAATATTCCAAATACAGATGCATTCACAAATGTAATAATGAAGATATATTAAGAAGAGTATTTGTCAGAATTTTGCTTATAAGAACACTAATCTAGAAACAAACTAAATGCCTATCAGTGGGAGTAGAAACAAATGTTTTCTGTTTTTTACAACAGAATAAGGTACAGCCAATAACAGAGGTGAACTTGATCTACACATATTTATCAATATGTGTAAAGTGATGAATAAATCAAAGGTCAACAAGGCAAGTCAAAAAATTATGCCAGTACTATAGCACAATTTTTATATTTTGTGACTATACATATATCTTATGGTACAAAATTGTTTTGAAATAACAAACTCAAATTCAGAACATTGTGATTTTTAATAGTGAGGTGGAGACAGAATGAACATGAATCTTCAAGTGCATTTGTAATGCAGTAAAAAGTATATGGCACATAGGAGCCAAAAGGTGGTTGGCGGTTAAGGAGCTGGGCTCTCACACGACCAACTGCAGTCTGAGTCCTGGACAAGGCGGCAGCTTGAAAATCACACTGGGTACCTGTGCCTGTGTGCCCAAAATCCCAAGAAGAGAATGGAGGAGAATGGACTGTTGATGTTGCCCCTCCCCTGGTGGGAGTGACCTTTCTGTCCAACAGAGAGTCACCTGAAGCATGCAGGGAAGCACTCCTCAAGACACGAAGATCTGAGTCAAGAGGGAGAAGCCATACCAGGGATGTGCCTGCTAAGCCTCTCTCACCTGTCCATATTTATTGGGACAAAAGAGGAAAGAAAGTTAATTTTAGAGAAAGTTGCTTCTTAGAGGACTAGAAAGATAAGAATAATTCCTCAAACAGGGTGGTTTCAGTATTGCTAAGGGGGTTACGGCTAAATCATGCCAGAGGCTGGACTGTACACCTTGGCATTTGGAGAACACATATGTCAGATCGCATAGCCAGCTAATGACCTCCTGTTGTTTCCCAGCAGAAAGGCAAGAGGTTAGACGTTTTCGCCATTTTTCTTACTATCATTCACTCAGGGTTCATAAATCCAAGGTGGTGTTTCTTTTGTTCCTTAACACTGGGAGGGGATTTCTCACTTTCTCCCTCACTTTCTTTCTCTGTCCCCTCTTCAGAGAGCACATGCACCCTATGGCAAAAGACCTGAAAAACAAAGAATTAGTTCAGCTAGATGGTTCATCAGAGGTGTTCTCCATTATTTTCCATAAGGTTGATATATGTAAAGGGACAGAGGGAAAAGGGAAAAAGAGGTGAACAAAAAAGGCGGAGGTGAGGGAAGAAGGAAAAGAAATAGATTTTTCTGTCCCCTCTTCAGAGAGCACATGCACCCTATGGCAAAAGACCTGAAAAACAAAGAATTAGTTCAGCTAGATGGTTCATCAGAGGTGTTCTCCATTATTTTCCATAAGGTTGATATATGTAAAGGGACAGAGGGAAAAGGGAAAAAGAGGTGAACAAAAAAGGCGGAGGTGAGGGAAGAAGGAAAAGAAATAGATGTAATAAGAGGGATGCTTTGGTAAAATCTATCAGGACACTATACATTTGTCACCTTGAATATCAAGTCAATGAGGGACCAGCAGTTAGTGTAATGGCTATGTCACTGGACTCCCATGTAGTCAACTGAGGTTCAAGGGCCGGACCTGGCAGCTTAAATTTATGCCTGGCGCGTGTGTGTGTGTGCCCAACATCCCGAGAGGAGAATGGAAGAGAAGGGAATGCAGCATGGCCATCCCTCCTGGGGGTGATTTCTCGCTTTCTGTCTCTCTGTCTCTCTCTCTCCCTGTCTTTCTGACAAGCACATGTGCCCTATAGTAAAAACCTCTTAAAAAAAAAAAAAGAAAAAAGAATAATATCAAAACCATGACAGAAGTGTTCAACACTGATTTTCAAGTCTAGCTTAACCAATCTTTGTTAAGGTTAGAGCTTGTATATTGTTATCGTATGTAAGAAATGCCTATTTTGTGTCTAGGTGAACTCAGTCTCAGAATGTCAAATTCTCATTGAAATCAACCACAAATTACAAATATAATGTTGTTAGACCCTTTATGGTAGAATTTGTCATACAGAGCATTCTTAAGGCTGGTTCCCATCCTGCTCAGATTCTTAAAAATTGTGATGTTCTAAATTTCACCTTAAACAACTTATATCCTTCATGTTCTCTGAAGTTTGGGAACAGTATCTTATTATTATTTTTGGAACTCAATTAAATATTCCTCAATTGTCAGAATGCCTGCCGAATCCTCTCGCTTGGAATGTGTATCGAAAGCAGCCTGGTGTTCGCAGATCTATCAGAGCGCTTGCAATATGTCTGGGCTTTAGACATATGTCTACCCCTTGCCTTTTAGCTTATGAACTCAGAGGGAAAAACTGCACTTTTGAGTTTTCATCTCCTCTGTGTTGCTTCTCACTGTGCTTTGTAGCAGTGTCCTCACTAGTTTACTAAACTCCAGTCAGATGGGACGGTGCTCTGGAGTCATCCTGCTTTCAATGGTATTGGTAATTATTTTGTCTCTTGAAAACAAACAAACAAATAGACATGATAAAATGGACTGAATCAGTCTGTACACATGCCAAGGTAACACGATATATGTGGTCAGGTAATTTTGTAGGGAGAAATACGCTGACATACTGAGACTGATTTTTTTTTTTTTAAAGAGGTTTTTGCTATAGGGCGCGTGCACTTGCCAGACAGACAGAAAGAGACAGAGAGACAGAAAGCAAGAAATCACCCCCCAGGGGGATGGCCACGCCACAATCCCTTCTCCTCCATTCTCCTCTCGGGATCTTAGGCACGCACGCACACGCACCCGGCTTGAGTTTTAAGCCGCCAGGTCCGGGACTCGAACCGCCGTCGACTACGTGGGAGTCCAGCGACATAGCCATTACACTAACTGCTGGTCCCTGAGACTGAGTTTTTCACCAACTTCAGACCCATATTTCTCACACCAAGAGTCAGGCAGAATTGACAGCTCGCTATCCTCACTGTGTTGAGAGGCAGAGCCAATGCTCTTGAGACCGAGTAACAGCAGCATGTCAGGGAACAAAACAAAACCGCCATAAGCTTAGAGATGATTATCCTGGCGAACAGAGCCATTTTCTTCTATCAAGTGAAAAGAAAAAGTGTGAACTTGAATTTTGTGTTCCAAATGTTAAATACTAAAACTTAATAAAGCAGAACCTACGTATTTCTTAAGTTAAAAAATAGAGGGGGTACTAGTATACATTGATTTTTTTTTTAAAAGCCAATTTCTGACCTTTAAAGAAATATAACTCCTTGGTTGCTGAGGAAAGAAAATAAATGCACTGGGAGAGAGGAGCCGGGAAGTACGAAATAAAGGTGACCTAGATGCAGGTGAAGACGTTTGACCTGAGGAAGGGAGATAGACCCTAGACATGTTAAGGATTTGGGGAATGCGTGAAGACATGTCCTAAGTTCTCGAAGAAAAGATTACAGTGTGAAACACATTTTAATGCTGTTTTAAATCGTGATTATCAAGTTTATTTTTTCAGATCTTGTAAACTGCTGATAACTTCTCCTCTGTTCATTCCCATTCTCCCAACCAAGAAAGCGTTTTCAAGAATAAGAAAAATAAGAAAGGCTGATACTGTTTAAAGAATACAGAACAAACATTTTAGTGCACTTTATTCAGAATCTCCTATCTGCTTCATTTTTAAATGGCACTTAGTTTAGATATTTTCTATATATTGGCTCTACTAAAACAGATCTTAGTAACTTTCATATGAAAAGAACCAACAAGAAATTTTTCTTCCACTCCCTTTTTATGCTTCATGTTAAATAGCAGGGGAGAAACACCTTTATAAATCATGTCCAGGTGGAATGGTGATGCTAGTGACCAGTCTGTTTGTTTCTTTTTCTTGTCTCTCTCTCTTTTATTTGCCAGAGGGTAAATGAGTTCACTGAAAAGAAAGAGAGGGAGAGAGGGAAAGTGAGGGAGCACCCCCACTTCCTCTCACATTCCCTCTTCTTCCACCAAATCCTCCTTTCTGGATTTTGGGCTTGCAGCGCATGTGCCCAACATGTTTTTCAAGCTACCAGGTCTGGAATTCGAACCATGCAGTTGGCCATGTGGCAACCAGTCACCTTACCTACCATGCCACTGACTGGGCTGATCAACCTGATTCTACCTACATGCCGTATCTTTCTTAGAAAGTCCAAGAGCATTACAAAAGAGCAGAAGGCAGAATGCTTAGCAGAGAGAGAACAGTTTGCATCCATGTAGCTTTTTCTCTACCTCCAGTCTCATTTTCTCTGTTCAATACCTTCCCAAACTCAGTCGTAATGTCACAGTACTGACATTATCACACCCGAAGGGCTCACCTTGGGACACCATGAAGGACTGAAATGTTCACTTCATACCTGCACAATACAATCAATACATTCAACTCTGAATACATGTATTTCTGGGGGACAGTCAATAACCACCCACTAAGACTAAACTTCAAAGCATGAAACTTTGCGGGACAAACTATGATCCAAATCATGACAGAAAACATAAACTCTCAAACAACTATTTTTTAAAAGCTATTTATTTTTTCCTTCCATGATCGAGAGAGAGAGAGAGAGAGAGAGAGAGGCAGACAGCACCCTAACTGAGCCTTGACTACGCAGTCCACCTCCAACATTTCCCGCATTCAGCCAGACCCCAACCGTGGGCAACCACATACCCTGTGTACTCAGGGAGTTTTCTTGACTTGACCTGGAAACGTTCCCATGGGCTATCACTTCACAGAAAGTAGTGCGTTATCACTGCACCACCGTCTGGCCCATCCAGCCCCCTTCCATACTGTTGTTAAAAACTAATTATGACAAGGACCAGTAGATGGTGTAATGGTTACATTGCTAGATTCTCCCACATAGTCAACTGTAGTTTGAGTCCTGGACCCGGCAGGTTGGAACTCATGCCAGGCACATGTGAGTGCATACCCCAAATCCTGACAGGAGAGTGGAGACTGAATTACAGCATGATTATCCTCCCTGGAAGGTGATTTCTCACTTTTTGTCTCTCTGTCTCTGTTTCTCTGGCAAGCACACGTGCCCTATAGTGAAAATCTCTCTTCAAAAAAATCGAATTACAACATGCTTGGCACAATTTTAAATGTATAAAAACTATAATTCGCTGAAATAGACTAAGCATTTTGGAAAGCCTCATGAATAATGGCTTTTAAGAACTTAAGAGAAATTGGATTTTGATGTCAATTTAATAAACATGCATTTGATGAATTAGAGAAAAGGTAAGATGCTACATGATAAGTTAGTGTTCAGTGAAAAAATTAGACTTGACAGAATCTTTAGGTAATTGTTATTGGAAAGTTTGTTTGCAACACAGTGACCTGATTTCACCTAGTGGCCAGTGAGTGTGATGCTGTTCTGACATTAAACGTGAGTCTGATTGTCATGAAATCAAATCTCATTCTTTTTTTCAATATAAACTTTCCTAACTCTTAGCTAAATAAAATATCTTAGTAGTCATATATCAGGGGAAAAAAGCCACAATTTTTTTAAACCCTGTTTTCTGCTACTTTCTTTTTGTTTGTTTGTTTGTTTGTTTGTTTGAGAGGTTTTTGCTATAGGGTGCAGGCACTCACCAGAAAAACAGAGAGAGACAGAGAGATAGGAAGTGAGAAATCACCCCCTGGGGGGATGGCCATGCCGCAATTCCTTCTCCTCCTTTCTCCTCTAGAGATCTTGGGCATGCACGTACACACGCCCGGTGTGAGATTAAGCCACCAGGTCTGGGACTCCAACCGCAGTCAACTACATGGGAGTTCAGCGACATAGCCATTACGCTAACTGCTGGTCCCTATTCTTTCTTATTTTAAGGGTTAATGGGTACTTAAGACTTCTGTAACTAATGTAATCTGTAATTATAGTAACAAATAAGGTAATAAGTAAGCCTGTTTGTTTAGAAGAGAAAATTGAGGTCACTTTCTCTAGGCAATAGTTACAAAAATGCAACCTGGCCAGTTATCTTAAGACATAGGAATGTTTGTTCCAGGAATACTATGTAACAGGTTAAATAGGGGAAATTGTAATAATGTTATCATTTAATATATTAGTTACTTTCAAACAATTCGATCATTTTGTTAAACAGTATAGTTTAAAGAAAATACATTGTAGCTTCCCTTTATCAATGTATGTCAAAAGTCTGAGTGAACAGGTTCAATATAGCCCCAAGAAGAGAAGCAGGGTCCTAAATGTCATGTGGACATCAGGTGCACATAACAATTTGGGGAAAATCGTGAGGGCATGAGTAAGATCAGACTAGCTAAATTTATGTTACAGATAACAGGTAAATGAAAAGAGTAATGGTATAAACATGCTGGAAATTTCTGTTCTTGGAGTTGTTTCTGAGCTTATTAGCTCCTGGCCACTCCTTGTGATGAACACAGTTAAATCAACTCCTTTCTCTTTCTTTCCTTTGCCTCTCAATTAGTCACAGAAATGGCTCCCGGATTTTAGCAACAATCTAATGCTGATTGACATTTATTTTTCTTTTCTGGTATAATGGCTGATTTTCACGTGCAATATAGACATTTGGACTATTAAGCCAAGACATGTTAGATCTTTAAACATTGTTACAAGTGGTTTGTTTTGGCACCACAAAGGTAGAGGAAGAGAAAAGAGTGCATCCACTTTATTACTGGTTGGTCAAGAAATACAAGTTTCCCTTCAGTAGCTCCATGGACAATTGAAAAGAGGGTTTCCTCCTGAGTGCAGCAGGGTCCAGACCCCCATTAGGCCCCCCTAACATCCCAGGGAGATTGCCATCTCATAGCTTGGTGTGGTCAAAATTCTCTCTCTCCAGTGGGCTTGCTCTGGCAACTCAGTATGGAAAAGCGGGGTTGCTTTATCGCTGCTGGGTGGAGTAGGAGGGGCAAGCTCCTGTGGGGTTTCCACTGACACCATGAAGTGCATCTCCTCCACCTGGTGAAGCGCAAACCCAGCTCCTTATTCTGCCACTTTGAATCTACCCCAGGGAGGTCATTGATAACACCCATGGCTAGTGATGGAATACGATTATTCCGATTATTCCGTGGTGTTTGGCTGGAGTAAAATGGTTACTTTCTAAAAGTTTTCTATTTTGCTATGTTGTTTCTTTGCTGGTCTCTTGACTAGAGAGAACCATTGGCATTTTGGGGGCAGTTTTTCTTCTGTGGCTTAGTAACAAATAAGCAAAGTCTCCCTGTGGGAGTTTCTGCTTTGCTCTGTTGGGAGAGGTCTGGAATATATGCGATCAAAAGAAAATGCAGGAAGCTCATTCCTGTGAAGTTCTGTAGACCCTGAGTTCCCCTTGTTCTGTCTTTTCTACCACCTTTTAGAAGCTTCTGTTTGTTTTACACACAATGTCCTGAATTTTTAGTTACACTTTTGCAGGAGAAGTAGAGAAATGTCTACTCCATCTTCTCAGTAGTAGAAGTCCAGGAATTCATACATACTTTAAGGTGAATACTTGAATTTATATTTTTAGTGCATTTAAATTGACTCCATTATCCCATATTTGCCACATAAAGAAAGAATTTAGCCAAATTTAACTCCCTTCATATGCCATTTTTCCCGTCATCTTTGTTACAATGTCTTACCAAAGTTTGACATTCATACAGAAAAATACATAAGTTAGAAATCTAAATGGAGCTTAGCAAAGTGAATACACTTGCAATCAAATCGAGACTGAAAACATTACAGCACCCAGGTGCCCTCCTCGGTCATCGTTCCAGTAACTACTTCTACCCCCAATGCAAACACTATTCTGATATGGAACATGGCACATTAAATTTGCCTTTTATTGAATGGTATTTGAGTGCAATCGCACAGCAGATATTTGGTATTATATAACTTCTTTATTTCAAACTTGTTTATAATATTTAATCCTAGTGTCAATGTAGTCTTAATCCATTCACTTTCATTGGCATTTAGTGTTCCATTATAGGAATACATCACAATATTTTAATTATTTCATGATTACTGGATAATTGGGCTCTTTCCAGATCAGGGCCTTTAAAAACAGTGCTTCTACCAACTTTTATGCGAGCATTTGTGTGCATTTCTGTTTGGTATATATTGAGGAGTAGAATTCTTGCAGTTAAACAATTCTTCTACTTTAGCAGATACTATCTAACAATTTCCCTAAGTGGTTGAACCAATTTACATTTGTACAATGGCTGTATGAGAGTTCAAATTGCTCTATATCTTTGCAAAACTTATAGCTGCCTTTTTTTTCTTTTCTTTTCTTTTTTTATTGTAACTGTTCTGGTGGATGTGTAGTGGTTAATGTTGTACTGCTTTTTATTTTAGTGGTTAATAAAATACAGTTTTAAATTACCTTATTTTTAAATAAGGCACTCCTTTTAGCCGCTTATTATAGTTTGCTTGTATGTTTTGTAACAGCTTTGACAACCACTATTTCTTGCTTTTCATTTACTTTACTTTTCTTATTACTTCATCATGAATTTTTTCTTCTAGGAAATCTTTCAAGAAAACTTCCTCTGCAGTAATTTCTAGCTTTGTATCTGAAAATGTCTTATTTACACTTGCTTCACATTTTAACTAGTTTAACCTCTTGCATTGCCAGTACTATGATGATAATATTTGTAGTTTTTATGCATTTATTGATGTTTAATATAATAGATAAATCCAGTGATGAAGTAAGTTCTTGATTTTTATTTTAGTACTGACTACGGTAATCACTAGTGTTATATTTAACCCCACAACTGATCAACTGATTCTGAAAATTTTCTCGTTATCATCTCTACTGAGTATGTCATGCTTTTGTCTCTTTCACACTGAGTCTTTGTTTATTGTTTTTGTTTTTCCTTTTCATAAGAACTTTCCTAGAATCCCATACCCATGTATCCAATATCTGGTAGAGTATTTAATATCTCTGCTTGCATGTCTAATTAACCTCCTTAACACAAGATATCCTGTCCCCTGTAATTTTCATAAAGTTTTCTGTAATTCAGTTTAGGGCAAATGTATCTCCATATTTTCTTTAGGGTCAAAACATGGATTTATTTTTGAGTCTTTTAATTTTCTCAGATTCCATCTCCCAAACCTCAGGAGATGATATTAAGTCTATTTTCAAACTATATTCAGCGTCTATTACTTCTTGGCACTTTTAATAATCTTTGCCAGGATAGTTATTTCATATTTCATTATGAAATATTTCTCATTTCCTGTAATAATGTTTCTCATTCTGCAATTGACTAGGTTTCATACAAAGATAGACCCTCCAGTATTCTTTTGATTCATGTTTGTATGGATTTGTTTTCCACCCTTTTATTTTCAAACTGTACATGTCTTCCTTTGAAGTGTGATTCTTGTACATGGTATAAGGTTGAGTGCTTCCTTTTTATTCAGTCTACACTTTTTTTTTTTTTCCTTTTAGTTGGCAAGTTTAAGCCTTTTAAAATTTTTTAAAGTTTGAGAGCAGCAGGTAGCATAGTGGTTCAGGCACTGAACTCCCACATGGCTAACCACAGTTCAAATCCCAGACCTAGAGGCTTGAAACATGTTGAACCCCTGTGCATGCCTGCCTAAAACCCCAAGAGGATAATGGAAGAGAAGGGATTGCAATGTGGCCATCCCCCCGAGGAAGGTGATTCCTCACTTTCTCTCTCGCTTTGTCTCTCTGTGTCTCTGGTTAGTGCATGTGCTCAATAGGAAAAAAATCTCTCTGAAAAAAAAAGTTTTTATTTTTGATTTGTAGAGATAGAGGTGAGGAGTTGGAGAGCGGAGAGAAAGACAGAGAGAGAAAGAGAAAGGAACTCTTCACAGGGAACCTATGCCGTGACTGTCCCCACAGCTCTATAGCCAACCAGGGTCACTGTGTGGCCCCTGGTAAGGGCTAGGTCCATTGAGGACACACACCCGAAGCCTTCCCACAGCAGCGCCCCTACATTTTGATGACACTGTGACTGTTTCTACAACACAGTGGCTGTAGGTTGTTAAAATTTAATGAGAGTATTGACATAGCAGAGTTTAAGTCTACTGTCTCGCTACTTGTTTTGTTTGTCCTATGCATTAGTTCTTTTACCTTTTATTCCCTTCTCGTTTGGATTTGAATACTTTTGTTTCTTTTCACCTCTATTATTGACTTATTACACAAGGGTTTGTTATTGTCGTTATTGTTCATTTTTTTGAGAAGCTATTCTAGAGTTTATATTATCAATAAACATTCAAATAATGTAATTCAGCACACAGGATAAAACCTTACAATATTATGTAACTACAAGGCATCTTCAAAATGTTTCTGGGAAATGCATATTCTGATTACTAGCAATACATGGATTGCACATTTTTGGGCACTAAAATAAATTCCTACTTTAATTCCATTTTTCATGGACATTTTGAAGCCCCTCCCCCATATTTCCTGTCTCCATCTTTTCTGCTACTGTCAAAGTTTAACTGCTACCCACATGCCCCAGATTACACTTTTAAAAGAATTGTGTATTTCATTTTATGTATTATTATTATTATTTTAATATTCTATAGGTCATGTGTGCTCACCAGAGAGCAACACAGAGAGAGACAGAGAAAGCAAGCCACCAGGCCTGGGACTCTAAACATGGTTGGCCTGTGGAGTCCAAGACCTTAATGATCATGCCACCTGCTGACCCCCAAATTACATCTTTATTATTACATGACTGCTCTAAATAGAAAATATATATATATGTATTCAACTTTATTGGCTGTATCTGATGCTCTTCATTTCTCTGTATTGATCTCTATTATGATCTGATACATTTCTTCTGCATTTAAATTCAGAGAAGATGGCTAAGATACGTGGCAAAGTTCACTGTTCTGAGTAAGTTTCCCTGGGGAGAAAATTCTCCTTTGTGTTGTGACATCTTTGACTGGAGTTGTAAAATTAATTCTGTTATACTGTCTTATAATTCTTCTTTATTGATTCGATTTTTTAAAATATTTTGGATATGACTATCTTCTATAATAATTATGCTTTTTATCTATTATGTTTTTCTACTTCTTTTTTCTCCATCTTTATTTTAATTTCACCCTCTTCGTTGGCTTATTTCTCATCTATGTATTATTCCGTGAGCTTAATTTAATTTTTCTTGCACATCTTGTAACTTAATTTTGACTCCTGAGGTTATTCTTTAATTTTTGTTGTGTTTGCTCAGTCCAGTACACCCTCATATAGTTGTTTTTCCATTTATTATCTACCTATGTATGGAGCCAAATTTTTTTATTTGTATTTTAAGTTTTTGTTATCAGGAATGTGTGCTCATCAGAGACAGAGAAACAGAAAGAATGAAAGTGAGAAATCCCCCCCAGGGGTAATGGCCATGTCGCAACCCCTTCTCTTTGCATTCTCCTTTCAGGATTATGGTCACGTGTGCAAATGTGCCCTGTGTGCTTTTCAAACTACCAGGTAAAGGACTTGAACGGCAGTCCCCCTGTCGAAGTCCAGAGCCTTAACCACCGTACCACCTGTCGTTTCCTCTTGGGCTTGTTTCAGTAAAATGTCCTTTTTTTCCTCTATGTTTCAGTGTGAAAAAGATTTATCATTGCTAGTAATTTGTCTATTACTTAAAATTTACTGACTTATATTTAAATTGTCTTAAAATGTGTTTTTTTAATATAGAGTCTATCCAGCAAGTGGTGCTATAAGAAATAAAAGTACAGTGGGCCGTGTGGGAGCCCATTACCTTAACCACCTCACCACCTGCTGGCCCCCCTAGTAAAAGTTTTATGTTGTGATGTTTCTTCATGTCATCAATGCTGATTTAAGGATTTTTAAAATCATCCTCTTGGGACCAGCAGATGGCGTAGTGGTTATGTTGCTGGACTCCCACATGGCTGTCTGTGGTTCAAGTCCCAGATCAGGAGGCTTGAAATTCACACTGGACCTGTGTGCATGCCAAAATCTCTAGAAGAAAACGAAGAAGGAGCTGCAGCATGGTTATACTGCTGGGGACAATCTCTTGCTTTCTGTCTCTCCCTCTTTCTGTTTCACTGGTGAACACTTGGGCCCTATAGCAAAAATCTCCTTTAAAAAAAAAAAAAAGGAAAAAAAGAATCATCCTCTTATACAGCTTAGACCTTCTTAGGAAGCTCTTGCAAAGAATTTGTTTCCAAACTCATTCAGATCGTTGTAGAGTACAATTCTCTGAAGTTGTAGCACTGAGACCCTCATTCCCTAATTGGCTCCCAGCTGAGGACAGTGTTTTGATCCTTGATGCTTGATTTTGGTCATTGAATCTGGACTCCCACATTTCTGAGCTTCAATCATGCATCAGAGCCTTCTGAAATTCAGAATTCTCTTCACTGCCACCTCCCTCTTCAGCTTCTAGCTAGTGAAAGTTCTCTCTTATGAAGAGCTCATGTGATTAGATTGAGTTCACTTGGATAATCTGGCCCTTTTTCCTAATTTAAGGTTTGGAATCTTAAATATGTCTGGAGATTCTCTTTTGCCATTTACAGGTTCCAGGACATATCTGGGAGACATGTCCAACAACCCCCAAATTAATTTAAATCCAGATAATTATCTCCTGAATTCCATTGTTATATTTCTTTTTTTAAATAATTATTTTATTTACCTTTATTTTAATTTGACCAGAGAGGGAGGGGGATGGGCGGAGGAGAGAGAAAGAGAGAGAAAGCGAGAAAGCAAGCTGCCAGGTCTGTGACTCGAACCATAGTCAGTCATGTGGGAGTCTAGCACCTTTAAAATGCCACCTGATAGCCCCCCACATTGTTATATTTCTTCAGTATTTTCCATTGGATGCTACTTGGTTATACAGAATATTGCCCACTAAACTATAGATTGTCTCTAATCTGAAATTTAATAATTATATATGGAAAACCCAATATAAAATATTTTCCCATAGTTCTAAAAGTTTATTTAACTTGTCTTTCCTTTTTTCATTTATGAGCAATGAATTTTAAAAATTCAGTCCTGTTAATTACATAGCTAAGTCCTTCCTTATATGTGAAAAAATGTGGCTTTTTAATGATTTTAGAAAATCATGTAATATTCTCATCAAAGTCTTTTCTTCACCTACCATTTTTCAATTTACACCTAATCACCTCTAACAACACTCTATATTTGTACATTGCTTTATAGTTCACAGATGCTTAAAATATACAACCTAATTCAATCCTTGTGATGTGGATAATTGTACCATTTTCAAATGAAGCCTATCCGAGATTCAGAAAAGTGTAACTCTTATCTAAAATCACATGACTTTTAAGAACTTCAGCTCAGTATCATATACCAAATTCTTTCATTTTTTTACGTTATCCCATGGTTACTGTAAATGTTTTACTTTTCTGTTAAGAGAATCTCTATTCAAGTAAATTTCTATTTTTTCACAAAACATTTCTATGCATACCACATTTTATGAGAATTCTGTGTCTTGTATGTATTATACTAAAGTTTCAAACAATTTGTGATTCCTTTAGATTTTTTTTTTAATTTTAGAAAGTGCTTATCTTAGGGCCAGCAGATGGCATAATGGTTACATTGCTGGACTCCCACTTAGTTGACTGCATTTCAAATCCTAGACCAGGTGACTAGAAATTCATGCCAGGTGTGTATGAATGTGTGCTCGAAACCTGAGAGGAAAATGGAGGAGAAGGGATTGCAGCGTTGCCAACCCCCTGGGGGGGGGAGTGATTTTCACTTTCTGTCTCTCTGTCTCTATGGTAACTGCATGAGCCCTATAGTAAAATCTCTCAAAAAAAAATAAATAAATAATAAGAAAGTGCTCATCTTTTATAATTTCTTTTTTTTAAAAAAAATATATGATGCAGTTATTTATATTTCCAATATGGTACACTAATTATCCATCAGGCAAGATGAATTACCATGTATTTTTACACTTACAAGTTTTTGGACCACTGAAAAGTCTTATATCAAATCAGTTTAATGGCTATTTATTAACTATCTAGTTCCATTAAATCTTGTGCGATTAATAAAAGATGGGAGAGTAACAAATGACAAAGGTATGATAACTGTTTTTAAATATTGTCTTTTGGATCAGTCCCATAGCATAGTAGTTAAGCTCTGTGCATAGGGAGCCGAATCCCACATGACTGACCATGGTTCTAATCTCAGCCTTGGTGGGTTGAAAAACATGCTGACCTGTGCAGGAGTGCCAAAGTTTTCTTGGGATGAACAAAAGGAGAAGGTAGATTGCATCATGACCATACTCATTAGGAGGTTTCTCTTTTTCTCTGATGGGCACATGTCCCCTCTGACAATAAAAAAATTACCTTTCAAGAAACAGCTCATCATAGATCTACCTAAACATTTTCAAAGAATAGAAAAATAAAGAACATTTCTCTCTATTGAAGCAGATAAATAAGAAAATAAAGTTCAATCAAGAAATTGTAACAAAAGATAATGAAAAGTCAATTTTCCTCATAACATATTGATGCAAAAACCAGAAGGGGAAAAAAAATGGCAATAAAGTTATACCAAATTTAATGCATCATGACCCTGTAGAGTTGACAAGAATGTAAGGTTGCTTTTCAGTAACAAAATCCATTAGGAAAAAAAATACATAATCTGATTTTATTTCTCCCACTTTCCAATAATGATTTTCTCACTTCGTTTTGGAATTTCACCACTAGAATTCTCCAATTCAAGATTCCTACTACCCAGTCTCCCAAATGAGAGGCCAGAAAGGAGAGATAGGTCTTCTCTGTCATGATCCTCAACATTGGATCACCCTCTACCTTCTTCATGGTTTCAAAGCCACTCCCATATCTCATGTATTTGGAACAATAGAGAACTAGCTTTCTTCTATCAAAATCTGTGGTAGTTGTCTGTTGCTGCCCAACAAATTACCAAAAGTGTAATTGTTTAAACAACGCACACTTGAGAGCCAGGCACGCATACACAGCCTAACTGAACTCTCTACTTAGGGTCTCACCAGGCTGCAAAGTGTCATTTGGGTTATGTTCTTATCTGGAAACTTAATTGGAAGAGCCCACTTACTAATTTGCTCAGTTTGTTGGCAGAACTCATTCTTTGGTGGTTGTAAGGTCTAGGGTCACAGTTTGTTGCTGGGTACTCCTAGAGGCCTCGTGCCTATCCTAGCTTTGTAGACTCCCTCAGTATGGTCTCTACTTGATCTACTATCAGTGAGTTTTTGGTGAGTAAGGCAGCAAAACAAAGACCTTCATTACGTGCTATAATCATGGAAGTGATCTTCCATTATGATTTCCACACTCTTTTAGTTAGAAACTATTCATTGATTCTTCTACACCTATAAGGAGGTTTTATTACAATACCATGACACAGTTATCATTGGAAACAATTTTATGGTATGATTATTGCACCTCCAAAATCTAACTTTCTGAGAATTTTTTTACCTAGAAGCAGTATACTAAATTATATCAAAGGTTTTTAGTGCATATTTGTTTACTTTATGTATTTTATAGTTTTTCTTTTTTATTATTAATATGATGAACTACATTGATAATTTTCTGTTGTTGAACAAAGTTCCATTCTAAAATAAGACCCATTTGATCAAGCTGAGGCAACCTGACTCTGTGAAGATTAAGAACATCACAAAGCACACATCTGCGAATCAGCAGGATCTAGATCCAGACAGTACTACAGATGTGGAAGAAGTTATAGATACTGAAGAAGAACTTATCAAAGAATGTGAAGAAATGTGGAAAGATCGGGAAAAATGTCAGACCATTTTATCACTTACTGGAACTAAGACACTCACTGATTGAATGCAGTAATTCCCCAGACTGAGAGTTCTAAAAATTAGGGCATGATCTTAAAATGGTACAATCTACTATTCAGTAGAAGTATGAGAGGTTCAAGGAAGACTTGGAAAGGGAGCAGCAGTTGCCGGATGAACAGCAATAGATAATGGAGTCTCTGAATGTGCTATACAGTGAATTGAGAAGCCAGGTCATGACTTTTTCTGAATCAAGAATCTTTCATAAGCTGAAAACTAAAATGCTGAAGGTTAAAAAAATAAAGGGAGAAACTCTTGACTACTTTGGGTAAATTTCTAGAAAACCAATTTTTTTCTGCCTGATAGAAATGTGAAAAAGAAAAAGAAAAAGAAAAAGATTCAAGTTTGAACTGCACAGCTAATAATACTGTATGAGATGTTAGAGATTCTTATAAATAGATTATTTGATGTTCCACATGATCTATATATCAAAATTAGTGATTCTTTTTGGCCATCTCATATTGAGCTGCTGCTTAATAATAAAATTTCTTTGAGACATCCAGAAGATCCAACATGAATAAGATTAGAAGCCTTCCATCAGTAAAAGGATGGTCTTTTTTATTTTACACAGTAAGAATCATGTCATTCAAGGATAAAGGAAACACAGGACTATTTGGATAAAGAACAAGATTGCGAATCAAAGAACATTTCCCTTTTATCCTTCCATGACACATGCTACCATCTACTATTCACTTTAAAATAGCCCTTTCTTATTGAGTCAGTGCTTTCGTGTTTTAAATCATATGAAGAAGACTGCAAATAAAAAGTATTTTAGCCTTACAAAGCATTTAATTTACCTCCCTTCATGTGATATTCTTTTTTATTATTTATTATTTCAATTTTTATATACATTCAATCATATTATTTAGCTTACAAAGTGAACATTTCAATATGTGAACATTTCTCCTCAGTCCAGTTGATCAAAGCATCTTCCACTGACAACACCACACCTCCCCATCCCGTCAATGCTCTGTCTCTGTATCCCTCCTCCAAATGTCCATCCTTAGGTCCCATTTCTCTACACACACCACTTCTGGCACTATCTCCCATCTCTTGTGTTTGTACAACCTTAGGTCAATTAGTTTCAGTCATAGAGTGCAGACACTTGGTATATATTAAGTGGGGACATACAATGTCTCTCCTTCATAGTCTGGCTTGCTTCACTCAGCAGTAAATCTTCCATATCCTTTCACTTTCTGTCAAAAGCCAGGGTTTTGTTGTTGTTTTTTATGGCTGAATAGTATTCCATAGAGTATATGTGCCACAGTTTTTCAATCCATTCATCTGCACGGGAGCATTTGGGTTGGTTCCATGTCTTAGCAATTGTGAATAGTGCCGCAACGCAATAAACTGTGCAAGCACTTTTCCAATGAGGAATCCGTCTGTCTTTTGGGTAGATACTGAGGAGTGGGATTCATGATATTGCTAGTGTAATATTTTTCTTTTTACACTTATAACAGGATGTGTTATGCGTTTTGCATTCCAATAGGTGCTTAACTTATTTATATTTAAGAATTATAATGTCAAGGCATTTAATTTGCAGATGGCTTTAAAATTAAAGTAAAAATCTGATAAAGAAAGAGGCATAATTTCAAATATTTAGTAAATATGCTTCATCTGTCTTTCATATATATATATATATATATATAAATTTGGATATAAACATATGAATGGATAAAGCTAGCCTGAGAACTATATTTTCCTGTTGCTATGCACTGATGGCATTATGTATTAATCCACTTTTGATTCTGCTAGTTATTACCAACAAAATTGTGTTCATGACATTTTGTTAATCCTGAATGAATTATAAGTAAATAAAATTCTCTGAAAACCTCTTCACTCCCCTAAAAAAAGACTTCTTTGATTGTTGACAATATTTTTATAAATTTTATATTTGAAAATTTTATTGAACATTTTAAAATTGATGCTCCTGAGTTTTTTTTTTCCTAATAATATATTTATCAGGTTTTAATATCATATTTATGGTGAGGTAGTAGGTAAGACCCACACATACATAGTTAAACTGTGGGAGACAAAGTACCCAAGTTTTCATTAGAAATCATTCACTGGAAACTGCTTGTGCACAGCTTGCTCACACAAGAACCTGCCTGTACACAGGACGCAGCCTACAGCCACGAGTAACTTAATTTTTTTCTCTTTTTTTTTTCTCTTTTTTTTAGAGGTTTCTGCTATAGGACGTGTGTGCTCGCCAGACAGAGACAGAGAGACAGAAAACGAGAAATCACCCCCCAGGGGGGTGGCCATGCCGCAATCCCTTCTCCTCTATTCTCCTCTCGGGATCTTGGGCACATACGCACACATGCCTGGTGTGAGTTTTAAGCCGAGTCCAGGATGCGAACCGCGGTTGGCTACATGGGAGTCCAGCGACATAGCCATCATGCCAACTGCTGGTCCCAACAAGTAACTTAATTTCAATCTGCAGCACCAAGGTTATGGCCTTTGTGGCTCAGAGTTGCCAGAAAAATATGGATCCTCTAGATAGGTGAATCCTACAGAAAATTTGGGGAATAAAGTACCTCAATTATTAGTTTCAAAATGCAATGAAGGCTGTTTACTTCAGAGACAATTTTTAGCTTTTTTATAAAACCCATTTCCTTATCACAAAGCAGGCCCTTTGTCAGACTGCTAGATAAATACCCATGACAAGAACCTCAAGTCAGCAACCCACCTTGGGACCCCTCTCCATCTGTTTGATAGTTTTGCTTTTCCTGCTGTATAAACTCCGCTTTACTACTCCTTCATTTGTCCTCGTCTCTAATTCTTTTTTTTTGGGGGGGGGGGGGAGGGGTTTTTGCTATAGGGTGCACGCGCTCGGCAGACAGAGAGAGACGTAGAGATAGAAAGCGAGAAATCATCCCCCAGGGGGGATGGTCATGCCACAATCCCTTCTCCTCCATTCTCCTCTCGGGATCTTGGGCACGCACGCAGACGCGCCCAGCGTGAGTTTTAAGCCACCGGGTTTGGGACATGAACCAAGGTCGACTACGTGGGAGTCCAGCGACATAGCCATTACGCTAACTGCTGGTTCCCTTTACTTTCATTTTTGATACTGATCATTTGTATTTTGTTTCTCTTATGGACACTTGTTTATTTTTCCCAAAATTCATATGATGAAGGATGGACTCTCCATGTGGATGTTTTTTTAAAGGATATTTATTTTAAAAGGATATTTCACACATGTATAGTTATTTCCACATGTGTAGAAAATTTTCACTCAACTTTTTGGTTTCTAATTTAATTCCAATCCTGTCATTGAATATCTTCGTGAATTAATTTTTTTTTAACTCTATGTGATTTACTTTATACTGTTGAAAATATCATCTTGGTGAATATTTTAAGTGCACATTAAAAATAGGGACCAGCAGATGGCATAATGATTACGTTGCTGGACTCCCAAGTAGTTGACCATGATTTGAGTCCCTAATCCTGAGGCTTAAAGCTCACGCCGGGTGAATGTGTGTGTGTGTGTGGAAAATCCCAAGGAGAAAAGGGAGGAGAAGGGATTGTGGTGTGGCCATCCCCCCTGCAGGGTGATTTCTTGCTTTCTGTCTCTCTGATTCTCTCTATCTCTCTGGAAAGCACACGTTTCCTATAGCAACAATCTATCTAAAAATAAATAACATTCAACAGATATTGAATATAGTAATATGTAAATGTCAATTAGCTCAAGGATTTAATACTGAAATTTTATATGTTCTATATAATTACTAATTATTTTGTTTATTCATCAATTAGTTATTAAGAAAGAACTGTTGAAATATCCCTTCTTTTCAAAGAATTACTTATTTTATTTTCTTTGTTATTATTACCCTTATATTATTATTATTATTTAATTTTACCAAAGAGAGAGGGAAAGTGAAAAAGCAAACCTCTAGGTCTGGGACTCAAATCACAGTTGGCCATGTGGGACTCCAGAGCTTTAACCACCACACCATCTGCCAACCCTGAAATATTCATTTTATTGTAAATGATCTTTTTCCCTTTTTTTTCGTGTAATCAATTTCTGCTTCTTGAATTTTGATGTTGCATAGTAGATGTTACATTTTCCTAACGCATCGATCTTTCTGTTATTATATAATATTCCTGTTTATCTCACATAATGCCATCTGCTTTGAAGTCTGCTAAGTTTGATATTAAACTAGTCATCTTACTTCTTTTTTAAAAAGAAGGTTTATTTATTTATTTCTTCCATGAGAAGGAGAGAGATACAGAGAAGGAGAAATAGACAGGGACCCCCCCCCCCAAATGGTTCTTCACACCTTGACCCATCCTCAGTCTCAGCTATCCCAGATCCCAGGTGGCTGTGTACCCAGAATATTCAAGGAGGTCTCCGGATGTGAATTCACGACTTTTATTATGTGGATCCAGTTGTGTTAACACTGCACTATCATCTGGCTGCAGGAGTATTCCTTATGTTTGCTGGTTGTCAGACTTTTCCTTTTTTTATTCAATTATTTTAAAAATGACTGTGCATTTTTTAATATAAATTCATATTGTATAAACAACATGCAGTTATATTTAAAATTCATTTGATAGACTCTTTAAATTTGGATGTTCAGTCATTTACAACTAATTTTTAATTTTGTTATATTTAACAATACCATCTGGCCAATAGATTTTCTATTTTCCATTTCAGTTTTGTTCTTCTGTTTTCCTTTCCTGAATTCTTTTGGGTTTATTGAAAGTTTTTGAGTTCCATTTTGTTTGTTCTATAGTCTCCTTAATTCTACCTTGTTTTATATTATTTCTAGTTCCTGTAGAGCTAACACTATCCCTCGTCTTCTCAGAATCTATTTTCGATCAGCTCTTCAAACTTTACACTTCACACCTGACATGTCACCCCTCTCCTTTCTCAAATTACACTATTTTCCACTTCCAGCTTCCGTTTTCTGCCTCTCACTTTATAAATGAAATGATCTTTTGAACTTTATAATTCTGTATTTATGCTCCAAATCCTTTGTGGGACTGTTACATGTTTTTTAATTTACTTGATTATTATTTTTGGTTATACATAGCTTTTTTAAAATAAATGATACTAAATAATGTTCTTCATTCTTTCCCATAAATATGATTTTTCATCTGGCATCATTTGCCTTCAACCTGAAGAACACCCTTTTAGGATCACTATCGAGCTTGCAATGAATAATCTTAGCTTAGGCAATTTGAGTATTTGCCTATGAAAAGATGCTTAACTTTGATATTAAAACATAAATTTTATTTTTTTCTAATTTTATTTAGGTTAGTAAAAATTTTATTCTATAGCTTTTACATGAGAAGTCGCCTGTCATTGTTACTCCTGTTTCCTAGGAGACAATATTTCTTTTATTTCTGACTTTATGCTTTTCTTCAGATTTAATGATCAGTTATCTGACTCTGATGTGCTTAGGTTTATTTCTTTTTATACATTTTTTCTGCTTGTATATGTAAATCAGTGATATCCATCAATTTGGAAATTGTTGGCTACTCTAATTTTTCTTTTCTCTTTTTTAAAAGAAAATTTGCCAGAGGGTATGCGCATTAGCCAGAGAGAGACAGACACAAAAATCAATGGGGCATAGTCATGCTGCAATCACTTCTCCTTCACTTCTACATCTTCTAGGAATCTCAGGCATGCATGAATATGTGTCCATGGTGCTTTTCAAGCTACTGGGGTCAAGATTTGAACTGCACAGTCAGCCCCCATCATGCTTTTCAAGCTGCTGGGGTCAAGATTTGAACTGCACAGTCAGCCATATGGCATCTAACTCAAACACCAAGGCACTGACTAGCCCAAACTTTTTTTAAATTTTTTGATTTTTTTTTTTCTGTAAGGTGCATGCCCTCACCAGAGAGACAGAGAGAGAAAGTGAAAAATTACCCCTCTGATGGCCATGCCACAGTCCCTTCTCTTCCATTCTCCTCTTGGGATTTTGGGCACACACACACACACACATGGGCCTGACTGACCGAATTTTCAAAAATAATTTATGATTATGGCACTCTAATTACATGAGGGAGAGATAATTTAATACTGGTCCATAGATTACTAATGTACTGCTAATTTCCTTTATTTTATTTTATTTTTTTTAAATTTCCTTTTGATAATTAATATACATCTCCTAGTTTTCTAGGTATCTTTTGCCTAGTTTCCTAGTTTTCTGGGTATCTTTTGCCATTTCCAATCTGTTAAGCCCATTCAACACATTTTTGTTTCTAATAGGCTTTTCAACTCTAAAATTTCCTACTTATTATATTTATACTTTTCATTATTCTGCATAGATTCTCTGTCTTTTTACTCATTAAGAATTCATTTTTTTAATTTTGGAATCTTTTAATAATTCTTAGACTGTGCTTATATTGTGTACTTGAAACAATTTGCCCACAGAGTCACCATTATCTGGTTCATCTTGGACTTAATGTTTATCATGTTTTTATTTCCTTGATTATAGATCATAATTTCATATCTCCTCATGCTTTTAATTTTTGATGAAACATTGGGCATTTAGGGTAATGTATTGCAGAGGGTCTAAATTTTATTCTTCTCCTCTGAATATTTTAAACTCTGTGTGGAGTAAGCAGTTTAAACACTGGGTTATCAATTCGAGGTTGTGTAATTTTGTTCTTATCCCTTGTTTCCCAAGCTCTTCTAGCTTTGCTGGACCCAGTGACCTTACGGATTTTGTTGGATATTACTTTCTGTCTTGTTATGGTAGGTCTGGGATATTGACTTCCATATTCTCAGCTCTGTGGGACATGTATGCTCCACAAGGATTTTGTTTCTCGGTGTCACATCTGGAAATTGTCTCTAGTCATGGAACTTGATTGCAAGCCCCACGTCATGAGCGTCTATTCTTTAAGAGATCACTGAATCACTTGCCACTGTCCACTTTTTAGAAAGTCTCATTTCATACATTTTGTGTTGTATTATGGTAGACAGAACATTTTTTCCTAGCTAAAGCAGAATTCTTGTTTATCTTTCACACCTAATGTTAAGTCAGTAAATAGATTATTCATATTTTTTAGCAGGTAAGATTTATGTCCTTGTAAAATTAACCAACAATAATTAGATCAATATTGCTATTATTATTATTAATTCTATGTCATAGCACATTGAAAATCGCTGAAAATTAGGAAATATTTTCTGGAATCCTAATAAGAACTATGTTTTCTTTATTAAGGGGTGAAAATTTGCTCCTATGGACTACTTAAAACTCTCCTAAACCTGTCTGAGGCGATGTTGTCATTTTGCCTGTGCTGTGGGAACAGGTTGATGGAGGAAGATCAGCACTGCCACCCCTTCACATGCAACACCTGCCCCCACGTATGCAACATCACTCCCAAGTTGATAAATTAGAAGTATCCAATGCTGAAAGAAGTGGATGCTGTACCTGGGAGAATGCTGACCCTACCGCAGAGCCATGCCCCCGTAGGAACATCCTTGTGTGTAGTTGATGCAGCTTCAGACCCACTCTGCAGATGAGACAATGACTCACCTCCTACAAGTGCTGCAATGCTCAGTGCAGACATTGCTGGAGGGACTAGGGTCAGGCTGGCCCAGGTGCATGAGTATCTGCTTACCTTGTCCCCCGCGGGGATTCTCTACTGGAAATAGGAATTGTGTGTCCTAACGATCTTTGCTGGTGTAGGACAATCTTTGCTGGTGTAGGGGAAAATCTAACCCTTTTGGGGTGGAAGGCCGATATGTCCAGAAATGTTGCCAGTCATAATGAGTAAAGTCATTGATGTTCAGCAAGTGCTTCTGTGTAGAGAGGAAACCCATAGCTAATTTCATCCACTGCATAAGGTCCAGTTCATTCATCTTTTACACTTATTGGACAACTGAGTTTCCTTACTTCTGATTCTTGCACATACCTAAATATCTAACTTTTTATTGTAAACTTATTTAATCAAAGTTATTCTGAAAATTTTACTAAAATGGAAGGTCAAGAATAAATCAACTAAAAATAATTCTTCTAAACTCCTTAGAGTAGCAAGAAAATTGGATTCAATGGTAATCAATTGGTTGTACCTACTGGAGTGCTGTGTTGAGGAGGTCACTGAGAAAATATCCAGGGTTATGAGCTCATGACTCATTAGCAAAGTGGGCCTCAAAAAGTTTTGGTACACAGTACATTATCAAAATTCTTCTATTGCCCATATACATAAATTATGGGATTGAAATTCTCAATCATGCAAAGAATAGCACAGACATATTTTTAGCAGATAAATGCACATCATTTTATCACCACATGTTGTGAACGAATTACAAGGTGCGTGAGTCTACCCACAATTATAGATTGACCTTAGAAGACTGAAAGAATGATCATTCTTAGAAATAAAATGATATCTCAAACAACATTTATACAAGTTGACCCCAGGGCTTTTTGGTTCTGACCAAAGACTTAGCAGTGCCCAAAAGAGCCCATGGACACTGCCAGAATCTCCTTTGTTTCTTTTGAGTAAATCTTTATAATATGGATTCATGTTGTCTTTTATTGATTAGTTTGTATGTAGATAGACTAATTGATAATATACTTAGCTCTCAGGAGCTCAGTGAAATTATACAAGGAGTGGAAGATACTTTAGTAGTTTCACAAGATGCCTGTGATATTTGCCAGACAGTGAGAAGCAACTTACTAGTAAGTCTAGGGATGCACATTATGAATATCTACATGTACAGCTCTGTGTCATTTCAAATGTCTTGTTACATACTAATATATTTGACTTCCTATTGACCCTGAGAGTAAGTTGGTCAAGAATGATTATTCCCTTTTTAAAACTAAGAAGAGAAGTTAAGTGATTTGCACTGGAGCTGGCAGAGTTCATGGCTGAGGCTTATGAATCTAAATGTAATCAAGTTTCCTTTCTACAATACGGCCTCTTCACTGTAGCAAACATTCCCTTGGATAAACATAGAAAATAATCCCTCTGTGGCTCAGGTTTACACATTATTTAACTTTATTTTAGTAGGGTAAGAGCTTTTATTGCTTTGTATGTATTCAAATATGTGCTTGAATGACACACTCATGGTCTTACCTTGGTATATCACAGAGAAGAATGCTACTTCCTTGCATTTGTTGAAAATAGTCAATGGTTAATAAACATTTTGAACATGCTTTCTGCCCCATGAAGAAACTATTATTCATAGCATGGAAAAATACTTAAATAATTGCTATTCCCTTTGGTTTCATGTGTAAAAAGAAAATTAGACAAACCAAAATTTAATAGAGTTTATTTTTTTAAGTGGGTTATTCTAATCCAGTAGTCTCTTGCAAAGTGGTTTCTGAGGGACTCCAGCTAACTATGTGGTCATGGGTTATGTAAGTTTGTGGAAAGGGAAAGTGGCATATAAAAAACGAAAGTGAGGGAGTGAAGTAGAGAAATCATAGGATTGGTTATAGCTTGATGGGAGGCTACAGAACATTCTAAAAGATGGACTTTCTGTGATGGGCTGAAGTGGCTAATGTGATTGGCTCTAACTTAGCAACCAGCTCAGGAAAACACCCTAACAGATGTGATTTCAGCTTATCCACAGTAATCCAGCTGTGGAAGTACAGTGGCCATTTTAGGACAAAATAGTTTAGTTTAACACATATTATAGGGGAATGTCCTGCCCACCTAAATACGTGTAATATGTTACAAAATACAGTTCAAGTTTAAGGAATAGAAAGCAAACAAATAAACAAAAAAAGGTGGGAAATTCTGCTAATTTTTGCTCAGTAGTTAGAACTCTGATATATTCTAAGGGTAGGTTTTATATGTACCTTTTTATTATTTTAAATTAAAAAGAAAAGAAAAAAAAGTTGTAAATAGAATGATGGCAGTCAAGTTTACCTCACTTAAAAATACAAGCTTCCCCTACAACTATACACTTTAGAGTAGATACTAAAATATAAAAATGTTCATTATTAACTAGTTAAATTTAGTCAAGGCTGCAATTAGAAGTGCTCTTTTATTGTGATTACTATGTAACTTTAAAGTAATAAAATTTGCATTTTCCTTAAAAATATTATATGGCAGATCCAATAATCAGTGTTCTTCCATTAGTAAGTCTCTATAGTGAATCCCTTTGAAGTCACAATTTATTTCAACCCTCAACACGAACATAGCATTATTTGAAAGGAAGTAAGTAGAAAGTTTGGGGGTCCATACATATCTTTATTAAAATCTCTATTTTGCCACTTACTACCAGCACGACTTGAAGAAGTTATTTAGCTTCTCTAAAGCTCAGTTTTGTAATTTGTATCAAATAAAAATAAGATTAATATTTAAGGGTTTCAAATGTGTATTAAAATATACAATATATGCAAAATGCCCCTGAAATAACAGCTACTACCTGTAGACATCATCTTGTTTGCTACTGCTGCCTCGTTGTCTGACCTTTAAGAAACAAGAAAGAAGATTACGTTTTGTTTCACTTCTCCCAACTATCCAATAGAAGTTGAAATACCACCTGCCTCTTTTCTACCTTGAAAGAACAAAAAGATGTACACAATGGTTCCTGGCTTGATGCCCAAATGCTTCTCTTTAATTCACCTGGGAATTTACCACCTTAGTATGAAAAGGAAAAAGGAAAAGCTATTTTTAACTGTCTGAAAGAAAAGAGCTATAACACAATGAATACATCTGTGTACCCCATTCTAGTTACCTTCTACCTGTAAGTAGTTCTTTACCTGTGCAAAATGTGCTTTGGACAATTTATAATGCATATCCACAACACATGTATATACACACAGACAGGTTCCTTCTGTTACCTTCCCAGCTGCTACTCATGGGAAAACGATGTAACGACTGCAGATTTTTTTTTTGGCAGGGGGGATAAGGGGCAGAGAGTGAAAGCAAGTTTATAAGGAAGTGTAGAGTGGACAACTCCGTAGGTGGAGCAGTTCTGCACAGGAAGATGCATGAACAGTTTCATTCCTTACTCCCAGAGGAAGAAAACTATCAGAAAGGAAAGATAGAGGCACCACTCCATAAGTGGAGCAGTCCCACAGAAGTTATTCTTACAGCCAGTGGCAAAAGCATAGAACTCGCAGCAAGCAAGAAATTAATAAAGGACAATATTGATTTGGACATTCAGTAAATTGCCTAGTGTCAGTCATTATTGCCACATGTATTTGTATGTCATTGCATATTCCAAAAGCAGTGCCATGCTATACAGGAAGCAGGAAAAGAAAAATTTCCAAGATACAGTCCATAGTCATGAATACTTCCTTATGACAAACATGAGAAACCAATGTATTTACTTGCCATAATATACTCTGAAAAGAAAGCAATTTGAACTCAGTTTTTCTTCAAGTGTTTATAATTCTATGGAACTGTCAACGTTGGCACCTGAATCATTTGTATTTTCATCCTTTATGTTATAATGAATTATTTGCATGCATTCAGTACTTATTTGATTTTTATTATTTGTAAAAAGGTATTTAAATAGTAACTACGTCTCTCTACAATACAAGCGATCTTTTTTTTTTTTTTTTGTAGAGGTTGTTGTCTCAGGGAATATGCACTCACTGGATAGAAAGAGAGACAGTGAGAGGGAAAGTGAGAAATCACCCCTGGTCATGTGACAATCCTTTTACTCCCAGTTCTCTGTCCCATCAGGATCTTAGGCATGTATACTTTTGCTTGGTATGTTGGTATGTTTTAAAAGCCACCAGGACTGGGACTATAACCCTGGATAGTCATGTGGGATTCAGCATCTTCTGCATAGTGCTCGATTGATGCCCATAATTCTTAATTTCTACTTTCTTTCTTTTTGTTTGTTTGTTCATTTAATCATTATAAAACATTATGTATAATGAATACTAATTTGACTCATGCTTTCCAAAATTATTTTCTGCTATTTTTTAAATTCCTTAATACTATCCCTTCTATATAGAAGCTAAATTTCAAATAGTCAAATGAATTACTTCAGTTACCTTCTCTCCCTTTGCTGCTATACTAAAGCACTGTTCTTCACATAGCTATCAGCATTTTTCTGTTTTTAAAGTCTTTTTACATTTTTCAGTTATAAAATGTTTAGATTCTTAATATTATCATTAAGAAACAGAAACGTTTCTTCTTATCTCAAAGAAATAACAGCACATTTCAGATTAAAACTAAACTTTTTTCTTAAACTTATCTGACTCATTTTTAATATAATAATTTCAGTCATATTTTTGATAATTATAAAAATATTTATTATAAGTAGAATCCAAGAACCAGATTTATGACCTGATGTGTTCAAAAGGGTAAAATGCTTTTGGAAATGTGTACTAAGTACCAGTTGTGAGTGTACTAGGGTTCACCAAAGAAACAGAACAAACAGGATATGTATATTCAGCAGGTTCTACCCAGTGCTTTGGTGTAAAGGCAGAAAAACAAAAACAAATATTCCATTTAAATAGCTGTCAAGTAGAAGAGATTTTTTTTTTTTTTGAGAGAGAATTTTTGCTATAGAATGTGTGTGTTTGCCAGAGAAACAGAGAGAAAAAAAATCAAGAAATCATTCCCCAGTGGGGTGACTGTAACACAATCCCTTCTCCTCCATCTCCTCTCAGGATTTTGGGAGCATACACATGCCTGATTTGAGTTTAAAACCTTCAGATCAGAACTTGAACCATGGTTGACCATGTGGGAGTCCAGTGCCTTAACCCCTGCACCATCTACTTGCCCCAAGATTCAGCCTCTTTAATCTCATCAGGCCTTCAGTCGATTGGATGAAGCCACCCATATTAAGAACTTTTTAGTCTACTAATTCAGATGCTTATCTCATTCAGAAGTGTCCTCACAGAAACACACAGAATTATGTTTGACCAAATGTCTGGATATCCCAGTCGAGTTAAAATTATCTCTTTTATCTCTAACAAGTAAAAAATGCCAATACAGAAATACTTAAATTTAAGGGGCGTTCCTGACATATGAGACAGAAATGCTAAGTGTTCTGTGTTTGGGAGTATGGCAGTTGAAATAGTCCAGGACGGGTCCAGTTTGGAAGAAGCCAATGAAAATAAGGCTTTGTCAAAGCTAGTTGTTTGATGAACAAGACTCATAGAAATAGCAATGATTTGGTCTAAGAAGCTATATGGCCTAAGTAACACCTGGATGCAGAGGCATTCAGACTGACCAGGTTAATATAGAGGATTTTCAGAAAGTATAATTTTTTTTTTTGAAAATCATTTGATTTCATCAAAAACATGTAGGCAGTGCAGAAAGCCTCATGGCATTAAACATCAACAGAGTCTTCTTTGGTTCAACATGGTAATATTTATAAAACTAGCAGAGGGGGCTAGCAGGTGGCATGGTGGTTAAGGGTGCTGGACTCCCACATGGCCAACTGCAGTTCAAGTCCTGGACTTGGCAGCTTACTTTCTCAACTTTCCCCCTCTCGCTCTCTCACTCTCTAACATTCTGTCTCTCTCTGGACAGATTCAATTAAGTAAATAAATACATAAAGTTAAATAAAATAATTCTAAAAAATTAGCAGAGGCCAAATTGGGCACCAGTCTACCCAGATATGCAAATAAGCAACCACAGCATGGTGTTCTTTTTCAGCAAGCTTCTTTGCACTAGTTCATATGGCATTTGGTGCATTGAGGTGGGAGTGTCTTGGCTTGAAAGTCTTATGCCTCACAAGAAATGGAAACCTTTACTCCACATGACTAGTTTCCAGTGTCCCTGCAAAGGACATGCCCAGTTAAAAGAGTCACCACAAGTCACCTGCATGTGAAGAATCCAAAATCCGACTGTTCTTGGGTATTTAGTTCATATATACTTTTTCTTCATCTACTTCGGATAGAATTTACCAATCAAGGATTATGTTTATGAAAAGCAATATTATATGATCATTTCAATCACGATATTACCATTATAGTGTTATAGAAAAAACAGTTAACAAAGATCAACTTCTCATACAATTTTCTTAGAGACCAATAAAATATAAAGTTTTAATAAAACCTAAAAAAAAAAGCAAAATTGAGTTTCATATGTGTTCTGACAGTATAATTTACAGCATATTTATCCTCCCATCTTAAACAATATATAAGGCAACAGTTTTCAGTCATTGAACAAAGTGTTCTGACTCTCAGAGGAGACTGAAAAGTGCAGTGAGAGTCAAGTTTGCAGTGAGAGTCAAGTTTACCAGAGCATGTGCTTGGGTCTATTTCAAGTCCTTGGGGGAATAAAAACAGAGTACTAAGTGGGGGAACCAAAAGAGGTTGCAGATACCCAAAAGAGAGGGTGAGTATCTCACTGAATTTAGAGTGCAAAATTACACTTCTGGGCTATTGGTGAGCTGAAGTTTGTGCAAAAGCATGCTAAAAGAAGAGTTGTGGGGCCAGCAGGTGGCACAGTGGTTAAAGCTCTGGCTGACTGTGGTTTGAGTCCCAGACATGGAGGCTTGAAAATCACGCCAGGTACATGTGTGTAAATGCCCAAAAATCCCAGGAGGAGAATACAGGAGAAGGGATTGCAGCATGGCCAGCCCCAAGGGGGTGGGGGTGATTTCTCACTTTCCCTTCGTTCTTTCTCTAGCACATACATGTGTGGAGACAAAGGCAAAACTAACTAAATAAATAAGGAGAGAGAGAGAGAGAGAGCATGCGCGCTGTTTATCTTGATTGAGTACAGAATTGGAACTCTTGACTTTCCAAACCTAAAGATGAAGGATGAAATAAATATTGATAGTATCATCTTTCTTTTCTTGATTTCTCTTTAAAAAATTGACTTAACATCTATGACCTATACTGTATATAGACATAAAATACCTGATATCAATAACATCATAGATTCAGGAAAATGGATTATATTGCTGCATAATATGTTAAATATCAGAGACACTATTCTTTGTTAACATAGAAGCCAAATTCATTGGGGCTGGCAGGCAGTGTGGTGCTTGGGACACTTAGTATCCCATATGGCCAACCACAGTTCGAGTCTCAGAACTAATGGCTTGCTTTCTCATTTTCTCTTTCTCTCTCTCTCTCTTGTCAAATTAAAATAAGTAAATAAAGTTAAGTAAAATAATTCTTTAAAAAGGAAAAAGAAGTAACCTCTGACTGTCTTAGCCCTCTAAGTGAAGCTTCATGACTGTGAAGCCTCTCCAGCCAGGACCCCAGTGCTAGCCAGGACAGAAAGCATCCAGGCAATTCCACCTCTGACTATGTTGGGACTCTGGGTGCAGCTTCATGGCTATGAAGTCCCCCACACACACTTAAGCCAGGGCTTACCCTTCCAGATGCCAGTGCAGCTTTGATTTTTAACCCAATTTCATTATCTACCATGTGTTTTCCTCCTCTTTTTGTTCTAGTTCTTTCCTTCCTTTTTCTTTGCTTTTTCTTTCTAATTCCTAATTTATTTTTCTTTACTTTCCTGTTTTACTGCTCAGTGCTTACTCACTGCCTAGAGAAGAATAGGTGCATAGTCGCTAAACATCTGAACATTGTGAGGTTTAGACAATTCTTTGCACCTCACCGTAGTTGTTGCAAGAAGAATGAAATTCCCCTTCATAAACCGAATCACAAAACTTATCCCATGATAAGTCCTCCAATCTTCCACACTGGAAGACACAGTAGAAGGGAGAAAATAGCACTAAACTATTTAATGTTATGTATGTCGTAAGTCATATGGTGAAATATTGAATAAGACTGGGTTTAATATGAGAATTTTTTTCTTGAAAATGAAGGAACTCATTCTAAAATGTATTTAAAAGCCTAAGAGGGACAGGTGGGCAGTGCAGTGATTAAGGTGCTCGACTCCCACATGGCCAACCATGATTTAAGTCCCAGACCTGGTGGCTTGAAACTCACGGTGGGTGTATGTGTATTCCCAAAATCCCAGGAGGAGAATGGAATAGAAAGAATTGTAGTGTGGCCAGCCCCCGGGGGGGGGAGTGATTTCTCTCTGTTTCTCCAGTGAGCCCATGGACCCTATAACAAAAACCTCTCTTTCTCAAATCAAAAACAAAAACAGAACACCTAAGAGATTTGAAATAAGAACCATCAAGACCTTTTGGATAAACTGATCTTGAATCCTATTGAGTCCTGATAACAAACTATTGATCATATTGCTATCTACTTCCAGTTTTTTTGTTACTACACATAACCTACATCTTAGTAACATTCAGGGAGAAACATGCAACAATCTGAACAAGAAAAAACAAAAGCAAAAACAAAACCATTTATTTTCTAAATTATGTCTATAGTATCACCTGGTAAAGATTAAAAAAAGATTTTAATAATTAATCAGATAAAGTAGCTTAGTCATATATCTCAAATTCTATTTTCCTATTAATAATACAAATAAAGGTAATGGCATGGTCTGGCAAATCCAAAGTGTTAAATATTCATGCATACCTTTGCCATCCTCTTCTTAACAAAGTCCATCTTAGAACAATACTAGTACAAGACTGAACCAAATTTTATGCTAATGCTATCACAAAGCTTTATTTCAATGGACTGGTTAAAATTCTTTCGCAGAATATTTGGCCTTCAAAAATGTAGAAATCTACATTGATATAAAAATATAGTAAAAACGACAATATATCAGGCTATTTGGAAACCGGAACTTTAGCAAAAACAGGCAAGAAAATAGCTGAGATGTTCAATGATATGCAAATATTAATTCTTAAAGTGGATACAAAGTCACAGCATGAGGTAGTGAGAGAATGAACTCATTTATTCTGAACTGAACAGCTTTGGTGTTATAGTAATCACAGGGTTTTTAAAATTGCTGAACTATTCAAAGGAAATATAATTCCATTTTTCATTTTTGAAATTCTGTGATTGCCCATGGAGTGATATCGTTGCATATATCGCAGTTTCCCTGTGATTTATTATCAGAGGAAATAACTGACCTAGAAGTACCTTAGACATTCCTAAATAAACATATCCATGTTAGTTTGGAGCTCACGGCATAAACTATAGATACTTCTGATAATGTCTCCAAAATCTAAAACATGAGGGATCTAAGTGATTCTATGCACTTGTTTTCTTTTCATCAAACTGTTTGAAAACAACTTAAGAAACCACCACCAACCATGAACCATATGTTAATGTTGAAGTCAAAACTATACTCATTGTCTTTGCTACACACACACACACACACACACACACACACACACACACAGTGACTAGTTCAGTGTTTAAAAATATCGTATTTAATTTTTTTCATTCAAATTAATAAAAGCTTCCTGTTAGATTCCAGTTATTTACCTATTGAGGACTTCTTGAGATACTGTTAATATTCATATTTTATTAGTTCATATGCGATCATTCAGCCCTCTAGTTATTGAAGAAAGAATGTAGATCATCTATATTGTGAAGATTATGTAAAAAATTGCATCATAAATCAAAATCTCTCTGACAGAAGACTCCTATCACATTTTCTTGCTTAGAAACCTGACACTTAGAAATCTGAAGTGACTTCACCCAACTCACAGAGGGCTTTTGGTAGAACCATGACTCCTACTGCATTGCCTCTTATAGTACATCAAATAGCACGAGAGCTCAGAAACCATCACTGTTGTGTACCAAGAGCCAGGTTGGCCTATATAATCCAGCATCTTAAAGAATTAAACGTTTTAATAAGATTATGTCTAATAATAGCATATTCAGTAAAAAATACACAGACTTTAAAGCAGGATAACATATAAGGTAGGAAGGGTACACTATACCTTATTTAAAGAGTAGATATTTCTATTTTTACCAATATAAAATGTGAACAATCTGGGGAATCCTACCCTCCAAAAGAACCACAGGAAAGAAGCTAAGCATTTAGAGACCAGAATCAATTACTAAAAGCTTAGTCACAATTCAATCGCAGATATAACTGAATCCTTATTGTATATATTCATGGATGTTGAAATAAGTGAGAAGAGTCATCAGAAAAATCTTTAAAGGCTTTTATATCCTGTATGGAGTCTCTCTCTCCTTTTTCTGCTCACCCACAGCAGCGGCTCTGTTTCTATAAGTACTAAGAAAAGATGTGAAGATGCAATACCCTTGTGAGTAGAGTAAAACAAGCAAACAAAAATTTATCCTTGTTAGAGAGAACAGCAAATTTAAAAAATATCATGGACTTTATATAGTATTGTTTTAGACATAGAAGTCATCTTTTCCTGCATGATTTAAAAGTTTTAGTCCCAGATAGCCTGATGGCTATACTGTTCAATAATAGATAGGCTTACTTTTATTTTATCTTTTGCATATACCAAAAATGTGTCATCATTTATTTTGAGCATAGCTCATTGTTTCATAATTATATGATAAGAAAACCAATAATACATTCTACCATCATGAGAGAGAGAGAGATAAAGTGAAGTGAGAAATTTTCCCCCTATAGAAATGGGAATGGCTACTCCACAATCCCTTTTTCTCAATTCTCATCTTGGAATTTTGGGCATGCACACACATATGCCCAGAGTAATTTTCAAGCTACCGGGTCTGGGACTTGAACCTTGAAGACAGACATGTGGGATACAGTACCCTTAACTTCAATGTCATCTGCTTGTCTCCAGTATGAGCTTTTAATATGTGCTATGCCTAGTGCTTAGTAATTGACATCAATTACCATATTCAATGCACCCAACAAAATTGCAGAGTAGGTACTATGATTGACACTAATTATGTACTGGAAAAGTAGAACTTAGTAACTTGTTTAAGGCCACGTCACTATTAAGTGGTAAAGCCCAAGACTTGGACTCATACTGACTAAATTAAAAAAAAAAAAAAAAAAAAAAAAAACCTCAATCTTGACATCATTCTACTATGTTATATATGAATATATGATCATTTAGTTGAACAATTTTTCATGAATCATCAATACCTCCATGACACACATATAATTCATATACAAACTGCATCATTAAGAATTAGGTTTGGCTATGTACCAGAGTAAGCCCAAATTAATTGTAGCTGAGATAATTTGCCTGTAGTATAAGAGCAAATATAGGAATTACAAAGATAGTGTGTTGCTCTGTATTGTCCAGAATCAAGTGTCTTCAGCCTTTTCCTTCATGATTCCTAGATTAGGATGTTTGTCCTCATTGTACACAATGGTCAAATCGCAGCCATTGTTGCTACATTCTAAGAAACTGGAAGGAAAAGAGTGGAAATAAGCTTTCTTATTCATCTTCTGCACTAGAATTTGTAATGTCACATTGCCATACATTTTGTTGCCTAAAAATAAGTCAATGTCCACATCTATCTAAAAGAAATATTAGGGAACATAGTTTTATTTTGGGTGGCTATAAGATCCAGTAGAAACTAAAGTCTCCATTACTGTAGAAGAGAGAACAACAGATATTTAGGGACAAAATCTCAATTCTTTTTTATTTCATATTCACACAAGAATTAATAGATAAATAAACATCAGATAAAAATAGATACTGCTTACCAGTTTCCATACCAAGGGATATACAAAGCATCATTCTATTTTTAATTAAATTAAGCCTATTAAAATAATTGCTAGAGGAAACATAAAACCAAACTTTCAACTTTCAATACAATTTTTTTGTAAAACACATAGTAAGCATGTGTACTTTCTTTTCCCTAGAGAAGTTATAAAAAAGAGTTAGTTAATATAGCAATGGATGAAATCTACAAAATAAAATGGCTGTAGTCATAAAGCCTGGATAAATTTCAGATGATCACAGTTTGGTTACACCAGAAACATCTGTTGAGGTAGAGTTTAAGGTATGAAAGATCAGTACCCCTGAAGGAAATGAAGAACAACAGAAATTGATGGAGAGTGAGTCAGGCTATGATGTAAATTTGTCAAAGCTTTGATCAACATGTTGAAAGATCTCATACGAAAGTTGCTTGACAGAATTACCTTGTGTTGATCTGTAATGGCCAAGTCTTTCTTTGCTCAAGCCCTAGATGCAGTTAGCCCTGAGAAAGGGGTGTCATGAGCAAGACTGCTCTTGCAGCCAAGGTTCTTATTACTAAGTATGAAATATTACTCCTTACTTCCTCCTCTAGGCCTCTTGTGACTGGTCCATGTGAGTAATCCTGATAGATCATTTGAGAACTGAATTAGTATGTGTCACTTTTAGACTGCTTATGCCAGACCCTTAGAACATCTTCTTTATAGCATGATGACCAGCAGTGTAGAAAATGGTGATTATTTAATATGACTGGCTATCTGAAAGACAGTGATAACCAATGTCCTCCTGCTCATCCATGTTCGACATGCAAATTATGAAGCACAGATATCTTCATGTTTTCTTTCTTTCTTTCTTTTTTTTTTTAAGAATGATTTTTGCTATAAGGCACATGTGCTTGCCAGAGATAGAAAGTGGAAATCACCTCCCTGGGGGATGGTCATGTGGCAATTCTTTCTCTTCCATTCTCCTCTTGACATTTTGGGCACACATGCACATGTGCCTGGCATGAATTTTAAGCCACCACATCCGGGACTCCAGCTGCAGTCAACTACATGAGAGTCCAACAATTTAACTATTTTGCCATCTGCTGGTCCCTCTTCATGTTTTTAAGAAAGGAGGTCTTGTATTCAGGTGCACATATTCATTTTTTTTTCTAAAAGCTTATGTTTAATTAGAAGACTAACTAAACCATTGTATTTTGTGTATGCCTCTTAGAAGCAATAGATACTTTTAAAAAAAATCTAGTCTAATATGTATTTTGTTCAAGTTCTACACAAGTATCAGTGAATGTTCTGGGTTTACAGTGGTGGTGCTGGTGGTAGCATACTGAACTGTAGTGCTGGAAGCCACATGGTCAACCATGGGTTCAGATGCTAGGATGATCTGGAAACATGTCAGGCAAGCATGAATCCAAGATCTTAACAAGGTGAAGGGGTGATGGAGAGAGGTCAGGTCATGCCAAGATCATGTCAAGGGTGCTGTCTCTCTCCCTCTCTTTTCCCTTTCTCTTATGCATATGAACATACCCTCCCTCATGAATAAAATAAATGAACTTTACAAATGAGAATATAGTAAAGCTAATTGGTACAGTTCTGAATATACAGAAAGCATTCATAGTTCACTCTACAGATAATTACATTTCTATCAGAGAATGTTTCTGAGGGGAAAAAAGAAAGAGCGTTGACATAGCAGATGTAACAGCTGGAATACAAAACAACCCATTCACATTTCTCCTTAGAGGCATAGGTAAAAAAGACAAAGGGGAGGTTGCTGCTAAGGGCTGGTATAAAAAATTAAACCTGGATGGGAAACTGGTATGAGTCTATCAAAGCTGTCATTAACCGGATTCTGAAAAGCAAGACAGAGATTGTTCTTTCATGTAAATTCCTGCCATGTATATTGCTTATACCATTCACTTGTCAAGCAATTCCATTTTGTTTTGTAAGCTTTCATATTGTTTTCTGACGCTATTTATAATATATATTGCACATTTATTTTTATTGTGCTTATCTCTTTTTCAGAGACTTAGCTATTTATAAGCTGATTTGCTATCATGTATAGTTTCAGATTGTCCTATATTATGTAATACAGAGCCAGTGATGTATTAGAAAAAATTTAGTTGTGGAAGTCAATATTTTTCTACATTTTCATACTGACCCCACATTATCCACTCTGCAATTTGAAGTTCTCTAGTCATGTTAACAAACTGTATAGATAAAACTATATAAAGATATTGAGGTTTTCCTAGATGCCATAAAAATATGTGTTTAATATCCTCAACTGGACTGTTGTGAAGCATATTCATGTTGGAAAATTCAACTTATAAGCAACGTGATGTATAGTGATTAAATGTATGAAAAAAAATGAGAACATACTAAAAATAACAGAGAAGTAGAAACCTTAAATCTTTGATATCATCCCAATAATTTATCGATAAAGGTATAAATTTTCTTTTGTTAATATAACTGGATAGCCTTTATGACTTCCTAGTCATCAAAACACAAAACTTGAATTTAGTGTTTATTTTACCACTGATTTGGGTATGCTTAAGAAAATCACCTAATTTCTGAATGTTTGCATGTATCCAAAAATGATGGAAAATTACTTTGTAAGTATGCATTTTGTCATATACTTGCCCATTTAATTCTCACAACAAAGCAGAGATAAATATTACTACCTTTACTTTTAAGATGAAAAATAAAGATCCTAAAGCTTACTTGAGAAAAATAAGATTTGAATTGAAGCTAAGTATTATATGTCTAGAAATTTACTTATAACAACACTACCAAGAAAAAAGTCACTATAGAAAACAAATATGTAGTAAAGTTAACTAATTTTAAAATACGAACTATTTTAAAGAAGCTAACATAACTTATTAATTCATTAATTAAATCATACTACATGCACACTCTGTTCAATTATTTGCAATGGACTAAATGAAGTAAAACAATCAGAAAAATAAATAGGAGTTAAAATAAACAGTAGCAAGGCTATTTCTTGTTACGGTAAATTTTGTGTTCCAAAATCTAGAACTATTGGTTATTTTGTTGTAGTGAACAAACACTGACATTTTACATATAGAAGAAGACTAGACTCTATGTTTTCCATTAGGTACATCCATATTTTTACAAGTAGATTTTATTTCTCAATGAGCAACTACTTTTTTTTCTTTTGGATGTAAAAATATATGTAAAATACATTTCACTAATATTAAAAATTAAAACTGTATTAGTTTATTCATTTCATAAGTGGGAGAGACAGAGTGAGAGAGAGAAGGAGAGAGAGAGAGACTAGTCCCAGAGGCATCTTAGACTCACTTGGCCCCATCTCCTGGGCACATGGCTGACATGGCTATCTGATGTACTCAGGGTTGTCTCCAAATAAGAACCTGGAACCTTACTCTATGGGTTGCCTTGCAGAGCCTCAGGTTTCACTTTTGCATCACTTTCTGATTCCCAAAATTAAAATTCTATTTAAAAAAGTATTTATTTTAAGGGAACAATAGATGGCATAATGGTTACATAGTTGGACTCCCGTGTAGCCGCCTGTGGTTCAAATTCTGGATCTGGTGGCTTGAAACACACTGGGCACGTGTGCATGTGTGCCCAAATCCCAAGAGGAGAAAGGAGAAGTTTGTAGTATGGACAACCCCCTGGGGGTGATTTCATGCTTCCTGTCTCTCTGTCTCTCCAGCAAGCACATGTACCTTTAGACGAAGATCTCTCTCTCAAAAAAAAAAAAAATTTTTTAAATTTTTAAAGAATGATTTATTAAATTAAATTAATTAATTACTATTTTTTTGCTTCTTTGTTTTGACCAGAGAGAAATACACAAGGAGAGGGAATGAAAAAGCAAGTTGCTAGGTCCTGGATTTGAACATTGTTCAGTCATGTGGGAATACAATGACTTAACCACCATGCCACCTGCTGGCCCCCCAAAGTTAAAACTTTAATGGTTTAGCAGAGCTAACATAACTTAATGCAAACACAAAAATCATTGATCATTTAAACATTCAACTTCTCATGTCAACTACTTTAGTTTACAATTCTTTCTTTAAATAAATATGACCTTCCAATTGTCTGATTTAATAGTCCTATAAGATCTTTGTGGTAATTAGTACAACTGTTTTTCCACTTTTATAGAGGCAAAATATGAGATGTTGGGAAATTAAGTAATTTTTTCAATGTTTGCCTTATCAAGATTTCCGTTAAATACTAGTTGAGATATTTTTCTATTTCACAATAGGAATGTTTACTTTTTCAGAAAATTTCTAGTTTTGGTACCAACAGTTAGCTGGTATGCGGCTATGTCACTGAACTCCCATGTAGTTGACCGCAGATCAAGTCCCAAACCTGGTGGCTTAAACTCATGCTGGGCGCATGTGCATGTGTGCCCAAGATTCCAAGAGGAGAATGGAGGAGAAGGGATTGCAGTGTGGCCATCCCCCCTAGGGGGGTGATTTTTTGCTTTCTGTCTCTCTGTCTCTCTCTGTCTTTCTGGCGAGCGCACGTACCCTATAGCAAAACAAACAAACAAACAAACAAACAAACAAAAAACCCTCTCTCTCAAAAGAAAAGAGGAAATGTCTAGTTTTTAGATATTTTAAAGTAGAAATGGTATCGAAATGTCATAAATTTGGAGGGCCAGCAGATGGCATAGTGGTTAAAGTGCTGGTGGTCTCCCACATGGCTGGTCATGGTTCAAGTCCTGGATCCAGCAGCTTGAAACTCATGCTGAAAGTATATATGTGTATGCCTAAAATCCTGAGAGAACTGAGAAATGAATTGCAGCATGGCCCTTTCCCCTGAGGTGTCATTTCTATTTTCTCTTTATTTCTGTCTCTTCGGTGAGTACATGCTCCTTATAGTAAAAATGTCTCTTAAAAAATTCATAAATTTTGACTAAATACAACTTACTTCACTTTGAGTCATAGTTTACAGGCTAGTCGGGGTTGGGAATAGAACTGCTGCATAAAGACCCTGTTGGGAGTCTTTCATTTGCATGGAAAAAAATTAAAATAAACTTTTTTAAAAATGTAAAATACATGGTTAGAGTATAGATATGGCTGTTTCAAAATAACACTGGATATATGTGCATGCATGCCCATGATCCCAGGAGGAAAATGGAGGAGCAGGAATTGCAACGTGGCTTCCCTTGGGGATGGTGGGAGGTGAGGGGCAATTTTTCACTTTCCCTCTCACAGTCTCTGTCTTTCTCTCTCTCTGGTGAGTGTACATGCCCTGTGACAAAAACCTCTTAGAAAAGTAATATTATGTATGTCATAATTTTTTGTGAAGATGAACTGAACCAGAGTAAATATTCCCCATGCATTATTTCATTTCATTTTCATAGTAATATTGTGATGTACATAATATTGCCCATGTTGGAGTTTCAGGAAGAGAAGATGAAGATATTATATAACAGGTTGGACAAATAGAAAATAAGCAGAGAAATAGCATACATAAATTTAATATAGCAGTGTATATACTGATATTTAATGTAGTCCAAATAGAAGGCAGCAATTTTTAGATTTAAAATAAGAGAAAATCAAAATAGATCCATGCATTTACTTACAACTCAGAAAGTTTAAATATGTTCGGAAATTTTTTTGATTAAGAAAAACAAAAAGTTGGAAACAAAATACCACATTCTCAGTCACATTATGAGGCTCCAACATGTTAGAACTTGCTAGCAGATAGAATATGGAACCAAAAAATCCATATTACATAGAATGGTTAACAGAAAAATTGGAAACAAGACCTGATTTACATATCTAAAATGCTGAAGCTAATAACCCAGAACACATGTCCTTTTCAAGTGCATAGAAATAATTACCCAAATTGTTCTTTTGCTGAGAAATAAAGCAAGCCTCAAATTATTCAAAACATTTAAATTATTCAAAAGATTTAAATAACTTCAAAAGAGTCTATAAACAAATGAATTATAATAAAGGGTTCCTTTCTACACTATGTGAAGAACTTACTTTAAATCAATAAATAAAATAGATGAATTAAAAACCCAGATAGAAAAATGGGTAAAACACTTGAACAACAGGTCGTAAATAAACCTAAAATAAAGATATTCAACAAACTGTAAGCACAAAGTTGTAATTAAAATGACATCGTCATGATTACTTGCCATTGGAACTGATAAACTGAAAAAGGAAGACAACACTGTTGATTTTGAAATAGAGTAACTAGAACTCTTAAATGCAGGTTTGGCCAACTAGATTGGTATAATCACTTTGAGAGAATATGTTCCATTTACTTTATTATAGCTAAACACACACACACACACACATGCACACACACACACACACACACACGGAATGTATACAATAATCATGAACATGAATAATGGTAGGTTTATTCCTTTATACCCCAAGATATAAACTCGTTTGATAGTGTTTTCACCTTACTTTGTTCAAGTGAAAATATTTTGTTTTTAGATAATGTGATCAACATGTTTATTTAAAACTCATTTCTGAACATGTTGTCTTTGAGCAGAATTTTAAAGTGGGAAACATATTTTTACCTGAAAAGTTTGTAATGTAAGTGAAATATTTGCATTTGAAAGAAAGCTTGGGGAAGCAGAAATAACGATCTATGCTATGATGCCTTTCTCCTACAACACTACTTAAATTACTAAATTTTATCCACCCAGTTATACTGTCATTGCCTACTTAGATAAATTTTATCCACCCAGTTATACTGTCATTGAACATTCAGAACCAAACGTCAATCTCTCTGTCATGGACCATCAGATAGTCTTTGGATGGTGAGATGCTAACTGAGGCAATTTCAGTGTTCCTTTCAGGCCAGGAAAAGAGACTCTTGCTAGCACAATTCACTGGTGTATCTACTGTAATTCAAAAGTAGCTTTGGTTCAAAGGCAGTGAGAGGGTGGTCATTTCTGATAATGTAGGGTGTTCCTAATGTTGTTCTTCCTTCTTAGTTCACTTTCTCAGCTTCTTGAATACAGTAAATTTGAATGTTGCCCTTAGACAATTAAAACCCTCATACAGGGCAGAAAGTGCAGTTGAAATTTTAAAACCTGTTTACTAAATGATTACTCATGTGGTCCTTGTTCTATATATAAATTGTTTACCTGAAATAAAGGATGAGGACGGGCCCCTGGCAGCTAGAACAATGATTTAAAACAAAAAATATAAAGCCAAAGGAATCTTAGAAATAGAAATCATAGAAACCAGAGCATGCATTAGGATAGATCTATAAGATGCGTGGAGATCTATAAGATGCATGGAAAAGTTCTTTCAATAAATTTTTCTAACATTAACAGCTAAATAGTAGATCATTTACAAAAGATAGAGGTTTATTTAACTCACCCTATGAAGATTCGAGCTCAAGAGGCCATAATTGGTGAGGGTTTTCTTGTTGGGGACAGACAGGGCATCACATGAAGAAAGGACGGGAAGCATGTGGCTCTGTTTCTGTCTCTCCTTGTCTATTCTGGTGTCTCCTTATGAAGCCACCAAGATTCAATCACAGGGTCTCACTCTGATGACCGCATCTAATCCTAATCACCTCCCAAAGGCTCCGCCTCTTAGTACTATAGTGGGATTCCTCTACGCTCTTATTACCATTACGATCAAATTTGAACCTGTGAATTAGGGAGAAGACACATTCAAACCATAAAAAAAGGATTTCCCCAAGAGTCAGGAATATCAGAAGCTCCATGGTGTCAACTTAATATTTTAGAAAAGGGTCTGGTTTTTAGTAGACTAAAAAGTAAAGCTAGAGATGTTGGATGTAAATAAAACTTAAAAGCAATACTCATGTATAAAGTGATACCAAGTCTCTACTGAGGTGAGTGTTTGAAGAATGGAAACATCTACGGTGAGGGCCTAATAAAGTCATCACAGCAGTCATTCATTAGTAATTACTTTGGAAGAGTTGAGAGGATATACTAATCATAACCAGAAAGATATAAAGAAACTGTGTTTGCAGAGGAATGAAACAAACAATAATGAAAATTATTTCAACAAGTTGTATAGCATTATAGCTTCTCTTGAAGCTCAAAAAATGACCCCAAAGTATAATGCTTTGGCTAGTAGATGGCTTGGTAGTTAAGAAACTGGACTCGCGGGACAAGCAGTTAGCATAATGGCTATGTTGCTGGATTCTCATGTAGTTGACCGCGGTTCGCGTCCTGGACCTGGTGGCTTAAAACTCATGTTGGGAGCATATGCGTGCGTACCCAAGATCCCTAGAGGAGAATGGAGGAGAAGGGATTGTGGCATGGCCATCCTCCCTGGAGGGTGATTTCTCACTTTCTATCTCTCTGACTCTGTCTGGAGATAGCACAAGCCCTATAGCAAAAAAAAAAAAAAAGAAAGAAACTGAACTCTTATATGACTGACTGTGCTTTAAGTCCTAGACCTGGCAGCTTGCCTTCTCACTTCCCCTCTCTTTCTTTCTCTGTCTCTCTCTAGTGATTGCACATGCCCAATAGTGAATTAAAATAATGATAATAACAAATTAAGTTAAATAATACTTTTTAAAAAGCATGGGGTTCAATAGTGAATTAAAATAATAATAATAACAAATTAAATTAAATAATACTTTTTAAAAAGCATGGGGTTCAGCTGATAGCATAGCAGTCACTTTGCTGTACTCCTACATGGCTGACCACATTTCCTGTTTCAGATCAGGCAACTTGAAACTCACATGGGGTGCATGTGCATGAGTGCCCAGGATCCCGAGAGGAGACTGAAGGAGAAGGGACTGTGACATGACGGTCCCCCTGGGGACTGATTTCCCACTCTCCCTCTCACTGTCTCTTTCTCTATGCAGCAAGTACATGTGCCTTAAGGCAAAAATTCTCCCCCTTCAAAAAAAAACAACAAAAAAGAAAAGTGTGGTACTTTGGTATATACTGAGTACTTTGAACTAAAGGACACTGGAAGGCCTCAAAAGCAATCTCAGAAACAGACTCCAAACCAAGGTGTCTCCACTTTCTCATGCCCTCTTGTTTCCTTCCTCTTATTTTCTCCTGAAGAGAGTTATAGCATCCAGAATTCTTCTTCCTTAAGGCAGGTTATAGAAACTAGAACTCCTTTGTTCCAAAGCCAGTCATAAAACTAGAATTATTACTCTAACCCTCTCCTGCCTAAATATCTAGGAGCTGGCCATAGAGAAATTCCATGACTTTGTCCTATAGTAGGTCACAAGACCCTCATTCTGGAGGGGTCCTGTCCCTTTCTCAAGTAGAAGGAGGGCAACACAGAGAGGCCATGAGAATTCAAATAGGCCTTGCTAGAGTTCCCCACTCAGTCTATTACTAGTACATCATTCACTTTTTATCCAAGAACATTTCTACAGGGCTGCCCACTCTACACCCAATCAAAAATAGACACTTTTCCAGTATTTGGGCTTTTATTTCTGAAGACTCCTGTATCATTTAAAACTCTAATTAAATACATTCATTATGCTTTTCTCTTTCCTACAAGACTTTTGGCTTTGACCCTTCTGATGGGTGAGGAAAAATATCACACTTTTCCTCCACTATAATGCCATACACATGTGCACACACACACACACACACACACACACACACACACACAGTGTACTCTAGCTTTACGGGTTGGAAGTCATTCAGATTCACAGATTAGAAAATAATGACTTCTATAAGTAGGAGTCTCTGATTTCGGTCAGGGCAGAGGATAATTATCTCTATGTCATCATCTCTTATATATTAGTCCCAAAATGATAAAGAAAAAAAATCAAACATCAACATATTGAGTAGATAAAGATTCACAAGGGGCAACAATTCTAGAGCAAGTGAATCACTGGGAGTGAAAAAAAGAAGTTTAAAGTAAGGCTTACTGAAGAACAGTAGTCAGGAAATGGAACAATAGAGACAAATTTCAGGAGAGCCATTGAGATAATATAGTTATAAAGGCTTCAACTCATGAATATGTAACAAGGAAGCATACTATAGGAAGAAAAATTCCCAAGAAATTTGATAACAAATATAGTTTACAGGGTACGTTAAATATAATCTTGACATACCTAACATCATATTGAACTGCAAACACTCATCAATATAAAGCAGAGAGGATTAGAAGATATAATAAAGTAATACTTTATCTTTTAGAAGAAAACCTGACTCAGCAAACGATAGTTCCATAGAACTCTACCCTTGGCTAGTAGCAAAGGCCTTGGGAGAATAGTTACTGTTGAAGTTCGGATTTGAAATGAAAAATGTCACTGAAGCAGCAGGGCCACTTTACAACAGAAGATAATTAATAGATGAGATTTCAAACAGCCCCTAAAAATGCATGCCAATCATCTGTTCAAGCAATATATATTTCACAGTACTGCATAGCAACGAAAAATTATGCCTATTTTGCCTTCACAAAGAAAGGGGCCATATACACAATTACTAGATTAGCACAAGGTCATAGACACTGTCTGGTAGTAACAATTTATATACACAGAATTTAAATCAAACTTTGAAGGAAAAGTTAGTAGCAGAATACATTATTGTTAATATTGTGATCAAGACAGAAAAATAAGGAAGTAATTAAGAAAAAAAGAGCTAATAATTATATGACTGAAAAATAAAGGCTATAACCTATACAAATATAGGTAAAATTGACCCAAAATTTAATTAAGTTCTTACAATCAAACCTTATGGAGTTAACTTACAATGGCATAGACAGAGACTTTAGGAGATTTATTTAACTTCAGAGGTGTTTCTATTCCAAGGAAAAATGAGGCCAGAACCTAGAAGACATCCCTAGGTATTAAAAACTTAATGTGTGAGGTATATCTTTTCTTTGGAGATATTTCTTTTATGTTCCCCAAAATTAGAGTGAGAGCCCAGTATTTTTCCATGCTATCTCCAAGGAGCCAAAGATTTTATTATTACTATTATTATTATTATTATTATTTTATCTTTTGGAATGGCAATGGTGGACAGCTACATTTTTCCCCTGTATGAGGGATCATCAAAATGTTTACATAAAAGGCATATTATGAAACAACTCTGCGTGAATGTAGAACTTTTTGCACCAAAATCAATTCGTAATTAATTGAAGAAAATCCAGTTTTCTCTGCTCGTTGCCTGTGTCATAACAGACCTTGTATCATTAAGACATTTGAGTATCGTTGCCTGTATTATAACAGACATTGTATCATTAAGACATTTGAGTAGGGCTAAACTAGCTAGTACAAAAGATTTATTTCATGTGAATGTTTATACGTGGCCCAAAATCCTGAGAGGAGAATGGGGGAGAAGGGATTGAGCATGGCCATCCCCTAGAAGGTGATGACATCTCACTTTCTTTCTCTCTCTTTATCTCTGTGGAGTACACATGCCCTATGGCGGAGAAAAAAGAAAAAAGAAAAAGGAGGAAATAGACAAATTATAAATTAAAGGACAAAAGTTATATATGAATCCTGAGGAGGTGATAGGTGAACAGCTCTGCCCTAGTTGGATTACAGTGGGAAGACATAATTTATGTAAGAAAATATTCTACATTATTTTCTAGGCTGGTCACAGCATGGAATAATGAGAATTAATCTTGAAACCATTCTTCTCTGCAGTAAGGTCACTGTATAGAAATATTTAGTTATTGTATCTAACTAGAAAGCTTATCACTCATATTTTGCTCACCCCTACCATAATAATCTTCTAATCCTTTATCTGTTTTAAGACAGAATATTTATGATACTTATTACAACTCTTCACATACTGAGTATGTAATAACAGAAACAAAACTTTCGCAAAGACAGGCATTGAAGATTTCTAAAATTTGTGATTTATGTTAG
>NW_006203855.1:222527-241291 GCF_000334495.1 Tupaia belangeri chinensis
TAGTGAGATGGCAGAAAAACAAACTCACCAAGAAAATGGTAATTATATGGTACCCTTAAAAATAAGGGTAATCTCAGGGACAGTAGGTGGCATGGTGGTTAAGGATGTTGGACTCCCACATGGCCAACTGCAGTTCAAGTTCCGGACGTGGTGGGTGGCTTGCTTTCCCACTCTCTCTCTCTCTCTGTCCCTCTCTGGTCAAATTTAAATAAATAAAGTTAAATAAAATCATTCTTTAAAAAATGGGCAACCTGAATTTGATTATTATTTAAACTAAAATTATCAAAATTAGGTATATGATCTATTTCAAAACCAAAAGTACACCAAATATTATGACACATCCTACCAGACCGCCACACCACACAAGACTTATAACAACATTTTTTATGAAGCAGTGTTGTGATTTTTGCCCACAGTACATCTTTGGGTCCGTGGAATACAGATAATGCAACTATTATCAAAATTATGTAGACAGTTCTCAGAGGCAAGAAAAATGTATCACTCCTAAATTATTAAAGTAACTCATTAAACCTTTAAGTAGAAACAAGAGTTGGGATTGTGATGTGAAAGTGTTAGACAAGGAAATGTGAAAGAGACATCCTACAGATGCACTGTGAGGTTTATGATTTGTTTATCAATTTTTAAATATTTCATTTTCTCTTCCTAATGAAATAAACTTCTGTTCAGAGTGTTTTTATTCTACCTTGACAAACTATAAGTTGCTTTTTGTTTTGAGATAAAGGTTTTTGCTATAGGGTGTGTACACTCACCAGAGAGATAGAGAGTGGCAGAGAAAGTAAGAAATTATCCCACACACATGGAGGATGGCCACACTGCAATCCCTTCTCCATTCTCCTCCTGGGATTTGGGCCACACACACACACATTCGCCGAGTGTGTTTCAAGCCACCAGGTCTGGGACTCAAACTGTGGTCAGTTATGTGGGTGTCCAGTGCCTTGACCACTTTGTCACCTGCTGGCCTCAGTATGTTGTTCTTAAGAATTGTTGTAGGGGCCAACAAGTGATGTGGTGTTTAAAGTGTTGAATCCCACATAACTAACCATGATTTGAGTCCTAGACCCAGTGAGTTGAAAATCATACCAGGAATATGTGTGTGCATGCCCAAACTCCTGAGAGGAGAATGGAAAAGGGATTGCTGTATGGCCAGCTCCTGGGGAGGGCAATTTCTTATTCTTTCTCTCTCTCTCTCCCTCTCATGAGCACACACATGTTCTCATGAGCACACATGTTCTATGTAAAAAAAATTAAAAGAAAAAAAAGAAATGTTATAAACATTCTTATGTAAAGCTTGGTTTCAGATGTGTTGTTTATGAGAAAAATTTTAAAAATAATAGAAATCATGTTTTTACCTTACAAGCAAAATATATGAAAAGATTTTCACTTTTGAAAGCAAGTTTGGAATTACACTGATTACAATAAAGGTATATGCTTAGACTACTGGTTGCTGAAAGTGAATTTCAGCATTGAGGTCCAGACAATCATGTGATCATTGATCACCATTCACAGAACACCCTGCTTCTTTCATGAAAAATACCGAATTAAGTTTTCTTCTAACAGACAGCAAATCATGAGGATACTTCAATCTCTCTGTGCAGATCACAGGAAGAATATCTTGGTAACAGAGGTCACATTGCTTATACAGCAAGGACCAAGCAGTGATAGACTCTGATAAGTAGCGTGCCCTGGAAGCACTTGACTCTGCACATTAGTTCAAACCATACTTATCTGGTTGAAGAAAAAGAAACACTAGTATTATACACATAATGTGTGTGTGATTGGTCACTTTTCTTGGTGTTTTCTATAGTTGAGCATCCAAACTCTTGAGAGTTGTATTATGAACTTTGAGTCAATACTAAGAATGCAGACATTCTTCTCCTAGTTATATACTGAATATATATGCATACACATTCACTAAAATGTAGGTTAACAGTATTTATCTATCTATCTACTGAAAATTTGCTAGAGAGTACATGTACTCCCCAATGAAAGAGAGAGAAAGTGGAAGCAAGACCCCCCTTCCCCCATGGAAAATAGTCATGCTTCAATCCCACTTCCTCCATTTCTCTTTTTGGGATTTTGAGCACTCACATACATGTGCCTGGTGTGCTTTTCAAGCCTCTGGGGTCTAGAACTCAAACCACACAGTCTGTCATGGGAGATCCAGCTGCTCTAATCACCATACCACTACACTGTGAAATATTTCACACTATGGAATACTACAGGGTAATGCAAGTAAACAATCTTGTTTTTTGACTAAACTTCACAAGCACTGCCATTGTATACAAGTGTATATAATGTATGATTTCCTTAATATAAACCTTAAAACAAGCAAAAGTTATTTATAACTTTTTATAATTTGTCAGTAAGAAGTACATAATTTGTTTTTGAGAGATTTCCGCTATAGGGCGGGGGCGCTCACCAGACAGACAGAGAGAGACAGAGACAGAAAGCGAGAAATCACCCCCCGGGGGGATGGTCACGCCGCAATCCCTTCCCCTCCATTCTCCTCTTGGGATCTTGGGCACACACGCACATGCGCCCGGCGTGAGTTTAAGCCACCGGGCCTGGGACGCGAACCATGGTTGCCTACATGGGAGTCCAGCGACATAGCCATTACGCTAACTGTTGGTTCCCCAAGAAGTACATAATTTTATAATTTGTCAATAACAAGTAAGTCACAATGGCATTTATCATTGGGTTGTTGGTTAGTGAGTGAAAGAGGGCATGAGTAGTTGGGTTTTGCTTCTTCTTTTTTTAACCATTTCCTTCTCCTCCATTCTCCTCTCAGGATCTTGAGCACACATGCACATGCGCCGAGCATGAGTTTAAGCCACCAGGTCCAGGACTTGAACCACGGTGGATTACATGGGAGTCCAGCGACATAGCCATTATGCAAACTGCTGTTCCCTTTTTTTCTTTTTGAATTTTATTTTTATTCTTCTTATTATTTTTTTTAGACACTCAATTGCTATACATGACTTGGCTTGTAAAAATAATTTACACAACATGAAATAAATCTCAGACCAGTCCAGTTTAGAATGTATACACATTGTCATCAATAGGTAATAAACCATTTTCTGTGTCCCATAAGAGGTTCTACTACTTAATCTTTATGTGAATTAAATGGGTCCCTTCATTTTGTAAAAGAATTATAGATTTGCTCAAATTAAGAATCACTGATACATATGAGAAGACTTCAAAAAGTTTGTGAAATAATGAAATTAAAGCATAAGTTTATTTTAGGGCAAAATTATTTTTAAATTCATACATAGTTTTCATTAATTCAATTGTGCCTTTTGGTATTGTAGTTGACATTTAATGAAGAAAGTCATAGTTATATATATATACACATACATATATATATATATACACATACATATATACATACACACACATATATATCACTTCTCATTTTGTTATCAATTAAATTTATAATATATAGAATAATTATATAGTTTAACTTTCTTTGTAATTTATCAATAACAAAAAAATCAGTGAAAAATCAAGTGACTTTTATATGTTAATGTTTATTTCATCTATTCATTTATTATCACACGACAAAATCTATTAGGGAAATATCTGTGTCTTTCACAGAATTGGTGTCTAGTAAACTCCCTTGCAAATCATAAATATTCAAAAGTATCTGTTAACTTCTAGCATGATATAGCACTTATTATTTGCTGTGAGAAGATTAATCAAAGATAATCTCATGATGTCTAACAGTTAGATGAGCATTGAAGAGCAGGGATAAAAGCTTAATTTGGGGGATTAAAAACTGGATTTATACAGAAAATAATATTGGAGCTAGATATTGTGTAATTAGTATCAGCACTGAATTTCATTTTTCAATAATCATGTGAAAATTAAATTGCCACTTAATATCTCAGGATTTACATTTTCTTATCAGAGGCTTAGTCTACTTTAGAATTCCTCTAATGAAAATGAAATAAGCCATATTCTTCAAAAGAAAGCAGACCAGAAATTATACACTTAAAAGCCAAGTAGCTATTTTCTTTTTTTTTAATTTTTATATTTAATCACTGTATATCTTTACATTGTACAGCAGAGTTTTACTCAGCATGGATATGGTAACTAATTTCTTTGAGGTTAAGCTTTGTTGACATTCACATTTCACTTCCATAACATAAAAATATAATGTTTTGACCATTAAGCATGTTTATATTTTTGTCTTAGAGTTCCAAGCATTTTCTTTCTATTCTATTTATCTTATCATTCTTTAGCATAATCATTGAATCCTTACAAGCTACTGAAAACCTGTTTTCTTCATCTATTCTAGAATGAGGATAGTATCTTCTAATTCAGTTCTATTGCTCTATTCTCTTCTGAAGTTCAAATTATATTTAAAGAAAATATCATTTATTCTGTTATGTTTTATAAAATAACACTGAAAGTGTATTTTCCTACCCCTTAACTTTTAACTTTCACTTTTCAGTCCATCTACACTGGTGCACGTGCTAGGGCACTGTTGTGCAAGGTTGAGCCACGTGGAAGGCCTGGCTTTGCACTCGGGACCAATCTGAATAGGCAGGGCATGGTGGTGGGTGCACGTAATCCTCGCTGAGAGGCCAGAGCAGAGGGTTGCAAATGGACAGACCTCGTCAAAAATACCCATCTCTTTACTTCTCTTTTCTCCCCTTTCTGTAGAGACAAAACTCACTTTTCAATGGCATTAAATTTTTCTACCTATGAATCTGTTCATTTTCTGGTTTTAGTGTAAATAAAGATACCCAAGAAGAAACAAGTCTAAGAGCTCACCTTTTATATTCTGGTTAAGTCTTTCTCTTCTGTTCTCATCTGAATTTCAATATTTTCTCTGGGGAACCCCCATATTTGCTGTTACATACAACTTTGAAAGCATCATATGTATGTGTGTCCTAATTTTTCTGAAATAAAGCAAGCTAATAATAAAGAATAGGCATATAGATAGATGGGAGAAGACATATCTGCAAATTAAAATGGTATTTTACTTCCATTATTCCATATGTCTAATATATCCAAATGCCACTAATATACTTATTGTGCTAGGATTGAAGAGAAAACTCTTTTAAACACTGTACCCAATTCATTATGTGTGCCATTCCAGACTGGTTCTATCACATCAGCCCAGGGGATTTAAACTACTTGTCTGTTTTATTGGCCAGAGCTGTTCTCACTCACTTACACCATTCCTGGGGCTCTAAATCTCCTTTGTGTTTGCTTTCCCTCCTAATACTGGTAATTTTCTTCACTTCACTTAATGGCATGAGATGGTTCCCACTTACTTCACTCACTCACGTTCTGCAGCTCCAGCAACCAGATCTGTTCCCACTAGGCTCACAAGCTTATAGTCTCTTTGGCAGTTACTTGGTATGATGAATAACACAACAGAAATGTGGGGTTGAGGGGAGTAAAAGTTTGTTGGGTAGAATTGACCATGAGGATATAGAAAAGTGCTCTCCTATAAAGTGTTGATCTTTTCTTTCATGGACCACTAGTAAGAAAGAATGGTTCCATGTAACCTCTACATCTCACATATTGACCAGCTATGGAAAATCCATGGGAGAACTAGGAAAACACTTCACTTAACTAGTTTTCCTCCATCTCTTCACTTTCCTATTTCTGTCACTCAAGATTGAAGACTCATGCACTAACCATGTCTTGTATGTGCTTTTAAGCTTTAGCTTCAGGCTCTATTATTCGTTTTGATAGATTTCACAGGAGTATGGATTTGCCAAATTATCTCTGACCTCTACAGTTAAGATTTGTGCATTTCATTGCATATACACTTTACCTAAATTTTTATAAATATTAAACTTTAGTTGATAAAACACATGCTTAAGTATTTGAAGGTAAGGGCATAAACATCTGCAATTTAACTTAAAATGAACAAAAACAGGATGTATTGTTTTATAATTACAACAATAGAAGGATGGAAAGATGTGTAATACATCGAAGAAAATTTTACTGTAAAATTTAAATAGTGGATGTTTGAGTGTTCATTTCAAAGTTCTTAAAATTTCTTAAAATACTTTAAAATATTTTATATTCGAGTCCCAGACCTGGTGCATTGCTTTCTCACTTTCTCTCTCTCTCTCTTTCTGGTCAAATTAAAATAAATGAATAAATAAATAAATAAATAGATAATTAAATAAATAATTAAAATAAAATAAGATAAAATATTGAAAAAATAGAAGGAAGAATGTTTACCTCCTCTTGACATGCACTGAAAATTCTGAACATCTTTATTTGGCATAATTATATCTGTTTTAAGGATTTTTTTTTCTTTATTTATGTGCATACCTCTCCCATTTTATTGGTACATCTTTGATAGAGACCATTGCATATGAGATGCACATAAACATCTTTGTCAATGAATATGATGCAACCTATATTGTACTAACAAAACTGCAATAATGAAAGTATGTTTAATACAACATGATACTGCAATTTCATGAATGATTGTAGCTTGACTATATCATATACTCATATATTTATAGAAGTAAACCTTTAAATAGAACTTCATGAACAAAATACTTGACTCAGGTATTAGTATTACACACCAAATTTTAGCACAGAAGATGGTTGCTTAAAGGAATTAGGGACAATAGACAGGTTATTGTGTCATATTATATAACAAAACATTAGCACACATGCTAACATTGCACTTGATCAGTCTTGGGGCTCATCTGACAGTTCTCCCAGCTGAACCCTTTTACAAGGATTTACATTGATTATTATCACTAATTCGAATACAGATGTAAAGTTATTTCAATTTTACAAAGCTAACCTACTTCTAGAAAAATATAACAAAATAAACTATGATTTATTAACAGAAATGATTCCAATTGTTATAACTCAGTGACAATACTACTTTAGAGAATGTATTGATACATGTTCCTATTTTCTCTGGTTAGAAATAGCTTCCACTGACAAATGGAGATGATTTGGATATTTTTTTCCTCCATAGATCAAGCTCTGACTTTCAAAATATTCTATCAACATTTGATAAGTATTACAAAACAGGTATTATTTTATAATATTTATAATGTCAGGATCTTATTCTTATGAGTTTATGTAATTTTTCAAAAGCTAGCATTCTTTGCACTGAAAAAATAATTAATATCACCCACATGTAACTCCATCAGCTATTACACTATTAGACTATTCTGTAGCCATTTTTTTTTCTGAAATTTTGGAGCAGATGACTGGAGATTAAAATCAGGCATAATGGGAATAATACTTTTAATATTAAAACTATACCAGGTGCTTACACTCTATGGCAGAAATGGAAGACTGGTAGATGTAAAGGCATGGAGAACACTTGCAGATGCGGAGACAGTGTGGGAGGTGAGGGCGTGGAGGGTGAGAGGAAGGGAATCAATGGGAAAAAGGAAAAAGCAAAGCATTTAAGGGACACATAAATGGAAAGTCATCTGTTAATGATATCGTGTATGATAATATCTTTAACGGCACTAATATACAGTGTATTCATGCTAGGAAAATTCATTTTGCAAGCTGTAATGATATTATCAGTGATTGTATAGAAAAATTAAAAAAAAATTGCTAGTATCCTGCTTTTTTTTTTTTTTTGAGAGTTTTATTTTTTGTTATAGGGCGTGTGCGCTCGCCAGACAGAGAGATAGAAAGTGAGAAATCACCCGCCAGGGGGGATGGCCATGCCACAATCCCTTCTCCTCCATTCTCCTCCTGGGATCTTGGGCACGCACGCACACGCACCCGGCATGAGTTTAAGCCACCGGGTCCGGGACTCGAACCGCTGTCGACTACGTGGGAGCCCAGAGACATAGCCATTACGCTAACTGCTGGTCCCTAGTTTCTTGTTTTTGAAACAACCTCTGCATTTTACATACTACAAATCAGAAATGAAAGTATATTCTTCTGGTTAAAACCATATTCTCTTTTACAAGCAGTTTTATGAGTTTTATGAGAGTAGCTAAAATGGGAAAGTATGCTGATTCCCAAATATGAACTATTTGAAAAGTATAAATGATGTATTTAATATGTGTAATTGCTAATTTATATTTCTTGTCCTAAAATCGGTTATTAAACAATCAGGCAGACATAAAATGTAATTGATGTCTTTTAGAATTATTTTTAAACAATTTTTAAAGTATGGTAATAGTTATAGATCAACATGTAAGCAATTATGAGATTTATGAATCTCTGACTATTCTTTAGCATCAACTCATTTACATGTTGATGAAGCTTCCTAATGTTTTGGAACAATCAAACTGACAATTATATTACTAAAAGGAAACTTGCTTATTACTAAGCAGACATTTTAGTGTCATTAATTCTTAATCACTTGTAGTGTCAACTCAATATTTTTAGTTACTAAAACATAGCTGAATATATTACGTTATTTTAGGTAATATATAGAAATGATTGCTCTCTCCATGGATTAATTTCTGAAATACTGCCATCTTGTGGCGTTCTTCTCAGATCATCCAAGAGTCATTCATTACACAGATTTTTGGTGAAAACAAAAATGATTTGGGTTATTAAGTTCTAGGTCTATTTTTGTATTCACTGTTCCAAGTGAATACTATGGAAAAGCAGATAGTGAGAATAATTTTTATCTTAACAATTAAGGAATAAATCCATAGTATCCAGCTAGATGAGGGTTCTAATGCCATATATCGGAAGAAGGAGGGGTAGCTTCTTTTTTGTCTACGTATTTTTAATAGGAAACAATTCAAGGAGCAATTCCATCTAGGGAGAAACCTTCTGTTTTGTCTTAGTACAATTTATTTTGGTACAAGAGCTTCCTACTAAGTATTTTTAATATAGCATATACACAGTACTGGGAAAACAAATGTGGGGCAGTGGCTACTCTTCTACTTCCTTTTGGCTCTTGAGGGAGCCAGCTTAATTTGCATTATGATTTGGGTTATCAGGTTCCAGAGATTATAGACTCTTATTTTGATATTGTTGTAAGGCTTGATGTTCCTGAGTCATCAAAATTGGCATTACTCTTCTCAACCTCAGAATACATGCATATAGCTACTATGGGGAAACATATTCTAACATTTAGTCTATTTCATTTTATCACCAAAATATTATTTGGCATATCCTGTTTATTTATTCGTTTGTCTCCAAATTAAGCTCAACTGTTTCCAATTTTTAAAAAGGCAAAGTTAAATGTTTACCATTGCTAAAGATGGATTAAGTCTACTTGACATGATTTGAAGATCGTTTCAAAAAATTTTCACAAATTATTGGCCAAACTGAAGTCTCTATAAGCTATGACATGCTAATTCAAATAATCAATCATGTTACTTTATGGTTTGGTCCATAAGGCATTATTTGTTCCTCGAGCAGTAAGGATGTTGAAGACATTATGAGAATTTACCCTAGTGAGAGAGTAGCTTCAGCTTTAGAACTAAGAGGTGGCCCAGATCAGTAATAGCGCACTGAGCACATTTGATAGATTGTGAACATAAGAACAATCTCTGTAAACACTTTTAAGATCGGCCTAGACTTCCTCTGCTAACTGAAGCAGAAAGTAGCATTTTCAAAGGGATGCCAGAGTAAAATGCCCTACAGCTTTGAGTATTGAAGCAGTTTTCACACAATAAAAGGCAAACTCCTTATGAGGCGACTTTGCCCTTGGTCTCAAGACACTCTTTTATTTTCTACAGCGGAAATTAATGTGAGTACTATCAATGAACTCAACCTTGTAATAAGCTTTGCTTATATATTTGCCAAATGTTTTGTGTTTCTCTGCATCCCAGTCCAAAAAATTCCCGTGCTTTTACTTTGCACTGTGAAACTTTAACTATAGGGAAGCCTCCAAATTTTCTTTTAGGATTGAACTCCTGACCTTGTGACATAATCAAGAATATGACTGTACTTCCTCTTCATGTCTTTGAATAATACATTTCAAAGTGATGAATTTTAATGGGTGGAAAAGGCAGCATGTTTTTGAATAAGTACAAATGCTGACATAGCAAGTCTAAAATAATCTATGTTCGTCTGAGCACTATACCCTTCATAACTGTTCATTATTGTTACTATTTTGGTTCAAAATAACATTTAAATATGATCCATATTGTGAAAGAAAAAATAATTTTTATGGATTGAATCCAAGCACAATTATAAGTAAAAATGATTAGAGCACTGAACTCATAGACCCATGGTTAGGTGTTACTCAGAAGAAGCTCGGTAGCACATGCACAAGCAGGGTTCAAGTCTCAGCCCCAGCGACTTTGAAAACGTTCTCAGCACATGCATTCTGACAAGATGAAAAATTGGAAGGAAAAAGGATTGTAGTGTGACCAGGCCTCAATGTGGGGTACTCTCTCTCTCTCTTTCTCCCTCCCTCCTGTTTGTTTGCGTGAACTCTCTGACATTAAAACAGAACAAGTATTTACAAATATGTCACCTGCAAAAAAACTAATTATTTTTCAAATAGAAAATGTAACTGATATGTATATGACATTGAATACATACACAGAAACATACTTTACTATGTTATAATGTTATATAGTACAAAAATACATTGTAAATAAAAATTCTACATTATTTTAATTATTTTAGAAAGAGATTTTTGCTATAATGTGCATGTACTCACAAGAGAGACAGAGAGACAGAAAGCAAGGAATCACCCCCTAGGGGAGATGGCCAAGCAGCAATCTCTTCTCTTTTATTCTCCTCCTGGGATTTTGAGCATGCACACACACACACACACTTTCTGTGAGTTTTACACCTCTGAGTCTGGTACTCAAACCAGCATGTGGGAGTACAGTGCCTTAAGCATTATGTCACTTGTTAACCCCAATTCTGCATTATTTATATTTATAAAAATATTACAGGGTGAGTTAATACCCAACATTCCTAGTAAGCAAGACAACTTAAAAATTAAGTTGCTTCACTCTCAATTTTTGAATTATGTAGATATAAAATTGTATATATTGGGGCCAACAGGTAGTATAGTGGTTAAGGCACTGGATTCTCACATGTCTGACTGTGATTCGGCTTCTGGACCTGTTGGCTTCAGGATCACTCCTGGTGCGTGTGTGGGGATGCCCGGCATCCCGAGGGGAAAATGGAGGAGAAGCGACTGTGGCATGGCCATCCCATCCATAGGATGATTTCTCACTTTTCCACTCTCTGTCTCTCTCTTGCAAGCACATGCACCCTATGGCAAAGACCTTATATATTTTTATATATGTATACACACACACACATATATATATATGACTATCTGACTATTTATATCTTATAGGTGTGTATATATATATATATATATATATATATGTATGTGTGTGTATATATACACATATATATGTATTTGCTATGTAGAGATTTGTGCATATATGTTGCCATACTTAAAATAAATAGTATCATATGTGTGTGTGTGTGTGTGTGTGTATGCACACACATCAATAAGTACATTTCATTGAAGAGAAACTGTACTGAACATGAGTCCATACAAATCATATGTATTTGGGACCAGCAGACAGTAATGGTTATGTTGTTGGCCTCCCATGTAGTCTACCTTGGTTTAAGTCTTGGACCCAGTGGCTGAAAATTCATGCCAGACATGTGCGCATGAGTGCCCAAAATCCCAAGAAGAGAATGGAAGAGATGGGATTGCAGTGAGGCCATTCCCACTAGGGGGGTGATATCTCACTTTCTGTCTCTCTGTCTCTGGTCACACACCCTATAGCAAAATCTCTCTCTCTTTTAAAAAAAATTGTTTGCATTTAACTGAAGACTAAGTAGAAACACAATTGTGCTCTTAAGTTATTAGATTGTATTTCTTATTCTTTCAGACAAATAGAAAAGCTTTGCTAAATTCTATTATTTTCACTTGTTACTATTTTAGTTTGCTTTTCATTAACCCAATAGTATGATGAGGAATTATCTTCCTTTGGAGTAAATATAAATATGACCTGAAATTGTTCATTCAGTCATAATCATATAGATGTGAAGTTATTATTTGTAAATAAATCACCATAAATATTAATAGCTTATTAGTTCTAAGTAATCATAACTAATCAAACAGAAATGAAATGATTTAAGATTGTATAGTTATAAAGAACATATCCATAGAACAAACATGGATTTTTTTCGTCCTTGTCTTTTAATACTGGGGAGAACACTTGAAGTCTTAGAGTTAAAATTCAAGACTAGAAGAATCTCTCTTTGAAATGCTCTGTGTAAAGTAGCTTTGTTGAAATAACATGTTGTAAAATATTTCCAAATTAATATTTACCCCTTGCAAATAGAAATTTGAGAAGCTTAAGAATTTTTGAAATTTAAGACCTTAAATAGGACTTAACCAAGTAGAGTTAACTCCTGTGTTCTATCCCATCTTCAAGTTTTCAGTGTTCAGGTCTACAGCAACTTCTTGGACAGAGTTGGGAGCATGTGGATAACAACTGCCTCAGACTATCTCATGCACATAAGAAGACCATACATGTTAAGGGGCCAATAAGTAATGAATGAACTGAAGCTTCATACAGTTTAGAAAGCATAAAGAGTGGGAATGAAACATGGGACTTCAATTTTATGTACATATTTTCATTATTATCATTGCTAAAGCAGTTTTTTTTTTTAAGAGAGATTTTTGCTATAGTGTGTGTTTGCTTGCCAGAGAGACAGAGAAAGACAGAGAGATAGAAAGCAAGAAATCACCCCCTGCCAAAGGAAATGGCCACACCACAATCCCTTCTCTCCATTCTCCTCTTGGGATGTTGGGAACACACACACACACACACACACACACACACACACACACACAGGTCATGAGTTTTAAGCTGCCGAGCCTGCAACTTGAACCATAGTGGACTATATGGGAGGCCAACAAATTAACCATTCTGCCATCTGTTGGTACAGCTTAAGCTGTTGCTAAAAAAAATAGATACTGAAAAAACTGCAGCTTTCTAGATACTGTACTACTTACTGTTCATATCCCCAAACTTATCTCTTTGTTGTAAGACTGTTTATGAATATAACTTTTGATCAATCAATTATATTTGTCCCTCTCTTTGTTGAAAGAGTGAGTTTGTTTCTCTCTGTTGAGGAATTTCCAGATATTAGCCCCTATGTGTTTTTATCCTTTCCCATCATCCTGAACTATAGGTAAAACATTTTCAAATTTTGCATTTTTCTTTGCTTATAAACCTTTCACATGGTTTATTTTTTAGAAACTTGTGTCTTTTTTAATTTAACTGAATAATATGTTGTTTCAAATCAACTTCTTCTAATATATTAGTTGGCATATGTTATTAATATTGTGTACATTTAACATTATTAATGAAAATTCCACATTTTTTGTTTTTCCACAAGAAAGACGTCTTTACATAATCTGATAAATGGTATTCAATTACACTTATAACTATTAATATGATTCAAAATGCTAATATAAATGGTATTTGTTGTATAGTATAGTTCATATTGAACAAAACGTAAACTCACTCATTCAGGAATCTGTAACAATTGCCAGTAAATTATCTGTTGATGATTATGCATATGATAATTTCTCTGACTGGAATAACAGGGTATTCACACTAGGAAAATTCATTTTCAATGTTGTAATGATAGACAGTGACTGAATGTAAAAAATAAAAACCAACAAAGTAAAATAAGAAGAAAAAAATATGTTAAGAGACTAACCAGTGGCATGGCAGTTAGGGTGTTGTACTCACACATGGCTGACCACAGTTTGAGTCTCAGACTCTGCAGCTTAAAACACATAGGGTGCATGTGCATGTGTGCCTGAAATTCCAAGAGGAGACTGGAGGAGAAGGGATAGTAGCATGGCCATCCCTCCTGAAGGGTGATTTCTCATTTTCCCTCTCTGTTTCTCTCAGGAAAGCACACATGCCCTTAAAAAAAAAAAAGGAATAAGAATGTCTAAGTGAATGAATAGTGAATGAAGACATGTGCTCTTACCAGAGAAAGAAATAAAGTGTCCCTGATGGGGTGTGGTCATACTACAATCCTTTTCCGCCCATGTCTCTATTAGGATTTGGGACAACCGTGCACACACAGCCAGCATGCTTCTCTTTTTATTTTTTATTTTTATTTTTATTTTTTTAGCAGCATGCTTCTCAAGTTGCTGGGCCAGGATTTGGACTTGGCCTGCTCTCTGAAATCCAGCTCCCTATGCACAACACCAAGTAGACTTTTAGTTATACAGAACATAATCATATATTTCTATGTTCCCACCTAATTTAAATATTATTTCCCACTTCAATGATTTTTTATTAGCTTGGGTAATAGTCTAGAATATGCTAATATTACAATAAATCTGTAAATTTATTTATGTGGCAAAATATGACATGTCTTTACTTTCATCTTTACAGCAAGAATGATTTATATGTGACTTTGTTTGGCTTTTTGTATGAGTTAAAATTTTTTACCAACATTAGTAATGTAAAGAGGTTCTATGAAATAAGAATATAGGAAAATTTTAAACAAAGCCCTAAATCAATTGCAACTTATCTAAATTTTGGACCATTCTCAAAATAATCTGAAGCAAATTAAAAACAAAACTATGTTGGAATATTCACTTAACAAACTAAATAATGTGATCGAATGTATAAAAGAACTTTAAATAAAATTCTGAAAATTTTAAAAATTAAAAAAGCAAAATTATAGAAATAAATAAATGAGATGAATACACCAAGAGGTGATTAGAAATACAAATGAGCTTGATATGATCAAATACTTACAGTTTGAAATTACTCAGTGCTTTTAAATAATAAGTTATATAATTTATTTTGGGGAAAATGGAGTCAATAATGTCAAAGTCTAACCTGAGAAATTGTTCTAAAATAAAAAGGCAAAGATGAACAAGAAAAGGTGATAATAGGATATTGAATACAAGTGGTTAACTAGTGTGACAAACGATTTAAATTTTAACAGAATAAGCATCACTTTTTGTTCCTTCAAGCAAACGTCCGTGCATATCCATTTTTTGTCTCTCTTCTTGATGTCTTGGGCTTATTCAACAACTGTCTACTTACATTCTCTAATAACAATATCCCTCTAGTAATTAAGACTACTTTGTAGTTAAGATGAGTTTACTGAAGTCTGAACCATCACTTCAATCACATATCTGTCCTAACGTTCTGTCCCTCATTTTATCTGAGACTCTATTTGTGGCCAAATATTCCAGCACAGAGAAGGGAGACTAGTTCTTTTCTGTTTTGTTTTGTTTTAGTCATTTTCTTCACCACTCTTTTCCTGGCCTATCCATTATTTTACTTTTCCGCATCTGCTAAGGAAAAAGCAAAATGAAAACAGATTAAAGGCTGAATCTTTCTTTTTTTTTTTGTATGTGTTCCAATTTCAGATCTCCCATGGAACACTGCTGTGTTTTTCTTTGGAGGAAGGGTCCCTGACCCTAGTGAGGGTTCAGGTGCAATGAGGGCTGGGCAGCTCTAGCAAGTTCCTGAGGCTTCCTCTGTGTTTGCAGACATTCCCCATCATACACTTTGTCATCTGGGCTCTGCCTCCTGTAAGATTAGCAGGACTACTGAATTCTCATTGGAGCACAAACTCTATTGTTGTGTGATTGTTTCATTATATATTGCAATGTAGTAGTGGTGGAAATGGGGTGCACAGGGAGTGTGGTGTGCTTAGGTTTTCCTGGGACCAGTCCTCCCACCCCTTCATCCCTCCATCCATGGAGGGATTGTCTGCTATGAGGCCAGTGCTCGGTTTCAGGAAGGTTGGGGATTGAAAATCTGAAGAAGCTTCTGTATTGAAGTTTCCTGATACAGAAAATGGCATCGCTAGCAATTGCTTATGAACCATGATCTCCAACTTTTACTCTCCGAAGTCTCCATCTCAGGTTGGCTGTGAGCGATGCTTTGCCTGGTGACCAGCATTTTGGAAAGGGCCTTGGTATAAGAGCTCAAGCTCAGCTACTTTCTGTTACAGCTGCACAGTCCATGGTATAGTTTTATACCTTTGCCATCCAAAAGGAAGGGCAAACAGCTCCATCTCCTCCCCATCCCGTACAGAAAGGTTTTCAAGAAGCTCAAGGAAAATGTGTATTATGCAAAACCTATGCATGCATTTCAAAATTTTTGCACAACAATAAACTCAGACTTTGATTCAATTGTCCCACAGTCTTTTTGAAGTGTCCCGTATATTGTGCAATCTCACAAATGTACTCACTATGCTTAGTTCTGGTGGTAGCCTGGCAGTGGCCTTATGAGTCAGTGAGATACCCACTTTTGTGGATATCTTTAAAATCCATTAACAATTTTTATGGGCTCCAAACGTCTTAGCTTGGGATGGAAACACTCATTCTTTCATTCAAAGGGAGGACATGGAGAGGAAAGGAGAATGAAAAAGAGAGAAAAAAAAAGATTCAATTTTTAACTAATATGAGCACGTCAGTATCTGAAGTTGAATCTAATTATTGAGCAAAAATGTTTTGAGATCTTATGAATCCTTAGTACTTACTGTCTAAGACAGTATTTTGCTTTCTATTTTAGCACCTCACATTTATACATTTCCCAGCTTGTATAGAACAGCCACACCATGGTTTCAGCTAAGCTTCATGAGAAAACAAATGCATTTCACAATTTGCTACATACTGCATGCAGACCCTGAAAAGTTATACTGAGTGCCATAGAGATGTATCACAGTTCACTGTGAATAAGATATGATAAAATAACAAACAAAAATTAATTATAAACAACAGCAACAAAAAGTATGGGGAAAACATTTTTTAATTACCATTTTACAAGAGATTAAAATGAGGAGCAGAGAAGCTTGCTATGACTAGAAAGCTAGTAAGTCATAAAGCAGGTCTTCAATGACATCTGCTGTCCTTTCCAGTTCCCCTCAGCTCAGAGTAATCATAAAAGAGATTCATAAAAACATAAAGTAATTAGTGATTTTGTTTGGTTATGAATGTTGAACTTCAAAATGCTAAAATGGGTATACTAACATTTATGCAAAAGGATAATACATAATTTTAAAGCAAAAGAAGAAAAACAATAATATATACCCATGGTTGATATATATATGCTTGAGATAATCTCCTATACTATGCAAATAAAGTTTCATTGATCCAATTATATATATGCCTGTGATCAAGAAGTTGCAAGCAAGTGGTTAATTCTCTGCTTTGCTTACTGTGTTTATAAGTGTGTGTGTGTGTGTGTGTGTAGACAGATAATATCATTCTTAATATTTTGAAACCATATTTTAAATCACGTCAAAACTATATCTAAATATAGTTTTAAAATTTATTCTTTCTTGGGGAACCAGCAGTTAGAGTAATGGCTATATCACTGGATTCCCACGTAGTCGACCGTGGTTCACATCCCAGACCTGGTGGCTTAAAACTCATGCCGGTCGCGTGTGTGTGCTGTGCCCAAGATCCCGAGAGGAGAGTGGAGGAGAAGGGATTGTGGCATGACCATCCCCCCCGGGGGGGGATTTCTCGCTTTCTGTCTCTATGTCTCTCTCTGTCTATCTGGCGAGCGCACGCGCCCTATAGTGAAAACCTCTCCAAAAAAAAAAAAAAATTATTCTTTCTTTAGACAATGAATATTTAAAAAACTAATATTAAAAAATGAATCCAGAGGTTGGCAGGTGGTATGGAGGTTAAGATCCTGAATCCCATAAAGCCTACTGTGTGGTTTAAGTCCTGGATGAAGTGGTTTGAAAATACAGTAGGCATACATGGGTATGTGCCTAAAATGCCAAGAAGAGAATGGAGGAGAAAGTATTGTGGTATAGTCATCTATAGGTCTTGGTTTCCCACTTTCCCTTTCTCTTTCTCTGTCCCTCTCGCAAGCACATATACCCTATAGCAAAACTATTAAAAAAAATTAATTTGTTGTTTATATCTAGATCCTTGCTCTTGTGGTTATATAAGTCTCATCCTATTTAATTACATTTAATAGAATCACAGATGTATTTACTAAGTAAATGTTACAAGTAGAGCTTCTACTCTGTTCTAAATATTCAAATACAATAAAATTTATTAAATACTACTCTTTCTAAATATTCAAATACAATAAAATTTATTTAGGACAAAGCATAAATTCAGTTTTATTTTATATGGTTTCTAAAGAACACCACCTAGAATATGTATTACAATGTCATGTCTCTGCAGGTTTGTAGATATTTCTCAACATGAAGTTTTGTTTAACTGTTTGCACATAGCAAATTTGAGCAGGAGCTATAGAATCCACTAGTTACTGCATAAGTAAATCTTTCAAAGAAATATTTACATTGCGATAGAGAAAAAAAATCAAATATGCTTGTTTCTTTTACATTTATTTTTTCATGAGAGAGACAGAAGGATGAGAGAGAGAGAGATCCCAAAAGGTCCTCAGGCCACAATCCGCTCCACCCCAACTCACATGACCCATATTATGAGCCATTGGCTTGGATAGGTGCACCAGGGTATGCTCGGGATGGTGAACCTGGGACCTTTCAGATGTGGGTTCAGTTGCATTACTGCTGCATCATTTCCTGGCTCTCTATGGCCATCCTTGGTGTGTGTGTGTGTGTGTGTGTGTGTGTGTGTGCGTTTCTTCTCCTAAACTGAAAGAAAGCCTACAACCAAATAGCATACAATTATTTCCATTCATTAGATATCTGTATGTGTTTCTTATACTTTATAAATGTTTTAAGCAGTGGCGGGCCCCCTGGGCCCTGCGCGGCGGCGCGGCGCCTGCACGGCCCCCCGGGCCTGTGTGGCCGGGGCTCTGCTCCCTGTTCCGCTGCCTCTCCCGGGC
>NW_006203855.1:241671-261899 GCF_000334495.1 Tupaia belangeri chinensis
TGTGCACCTGGTGTATACCACAAGCTTTAAAGGAAGCAAACGCCCAAGTATAAAGTATACATCCTTGTCCTGTTCTTTTTCTTTTCTTTTCTTCTTTTTCTTTTTTTTATTTGAATGCCAGATGGAAGAGAGAGAAAAAGGAAGGAGAGAGCAAAAGTGTCCCCCGAATAATTTCTTTTAAGAATTATTAATGTAGGACCCAGCAGTTGGCGTAATGGCTATGTTGCTGGACTCCCATGTAGTCGACTGCGGTTCAAGTCCCGGATCCGGTAGCTTAAACTCACGCTGGGTGTGTGTGCGTGCGTGTCCAAGACCAGCCATTATGACAACAGAAAGCACCCCTCAGGGAGGAGGGCAACACCATAATCCCTTCTCCTCCATTCTACTCTAGGGATTTGGGGCACAAATACACATGCCCTTGGTGTGTTTTTTAAGGGCCTTGAACCTTGCCATCGGTCATGCGGGATTCAGCTACCTTAACCACCACACCACCGACTGGCCCTGGGGATTCTAATGTTAAGGGAGAGGGAACGAATAGACATGGTCATAAACTATTATATTTATCTCTGTCATGGTAATGTGACAAAAAATAAGATTGCCTCCTTCCTTGGCCATCCAGTTAACATTTCTTGAATGTCTGGAAAGAGCCTTCTCTCTCTCTCCTTTTTAAAAACTTTATTTATTTCTTCCATTAGAAAGAGGGACCAGCAGTTGGTGTAATGGTTGTCACTGGACTCCCACGTAATTCACCATGGTTCAAGTCCCGGACCTGGTGGCTTAAACTCACGCGGAGTGCGTGTGCATGCATGCCCAAAATCCTGAGAGGAGGATGAAGGAGAGGAAAATGCAGCGTGACTATCTTCCCGGGAGGTTATTTCTCACTTCCTGTCTCTCTGGCAACATTGTACATTAAACATGGATGCTGAAATAAATAAATAAATAAATAAATGTTCTTAGCAGTAGTAGATAGTAATTAATAATTCTTGATCTATTCTCTGGTAGGTTTCTAAATCAGTTGAACAAATTGACATCTCTCTTTCCCCATTCTTAGCATTTACCATTTTGACAGATTTCCTTGTTGATAAAAAACAACTTTACTTTTAGAGAGCTGAGATCTAGTGATTTCAGGGGTAAGAGCAATGAAGATGTTCTGCTGAGAAGTCATCCTGGTAGAGCCCTCTCTGTCCTTTTCTCTCTGCCTTTTTCTATCTCTATGTTCCTGTCTTTTCATTGTTTTTTATTTTAATTTATTTTTTTAATTTTAAGGTAAAGTGGGAACCAGCAGTTAGCATAATGGCTATGTCACTGGATTCCCATGTAGTTGACTGCAGTTCACGTCCTGGACCCGGTGGCTTAAAAATCATGCCGGACGCTTTTGCGTGCATGCCCAAGATTCCGAGAGGAGAATGGAGGAGAAGGGATTGCAGCATGACAGTCCCCCCTGGGGGGTGATTTCTCACTTTCTCTCTCCATGTCTCTCTCTGTCTGGCGAGTGCATGCGCCCTATAGAGAAAACCTCTCAAAAAAATTTTTTTAAGGTAAAGTCTTTTCTTGGCTCTGAAATCTTCCTTTGTCTTGGTAATAATCCCCTCCCCTTTTCCCCTCTCATATAGGCAAACAGAAAGGGCAGGGCAGAAGAAGACTGAGTCCTCCATTAAGAGCTGAGAAGTGTGCTGCTGGTTTTCAAGTTTTGTTCTTCAAAATTAACAAATAAATAGGGAACCAGCAGTTAGCACAATGGCTTTGTCACTGGACTCCTATGTAGTCGACCACGGTTTGCGTCCCGGACCCAGTGACTTAAAATTTACGCTGGGTGCATGTGCGTGCATGCCCAAGATCCCGAGAAGAGAAGGGAGAAGGGATTGCAGCGTGGCCATCCCCCCTGGGGGGTGATTTCTCATTTTCTGTCTCTCTGTCTCTCTCTGTCTTTCTGGCAAGTGCTTGTACCCTATAGCAAAAACGTCTTTAGAAAATAAATAAATAAATAAATAAATTCCAAACAAAGAAAAGTGGTTTTCTAAAAGCAATGGAGTAAACTGAGAGGAGAAAAAAAAAATGACGGTAAAATATATTATGTAAAATCCATCATATGAAGTGCAATTTGAAATAAGAGTTCTAAAACAACTAAGAAAATGGCCAGCTTAATGATAGGGATAAGTCCAAATAGGAATGTTATCTTCCAGAATTTAAAAGGAAAGATCAGACCACAACAGAAGATAAAGTACATGAGCTTGAACTGGTGAAATAGAACTTGATGACTTTTGACTAAAACATTACTGACCTTCTATGCTTTGTTTTCCAATGTGAAGGAGCTTTGTCTTCTCTTGAGTTGTGGACAGCTCCAATTACCTACTATTCAAACAGAATCCTAACCTGTGTCCTGGCTTTAAGTATTAAGCAAAGTTCTCTTAGCATTTTTAATTTTGATTTATTAAAGCTAAAACTGCCTTTCTTGAAATTAAAAAATGTATTTCAAAATACCTATTAAGTGATGACAATAAACTATATAGCCTCAACTATGTGCTATTTTACTGTATTTTCATTCTACAGAGTTTCATGCCTAAAGTCAACTTTTGTTCACAGATATGTATATATCAGCTGAACTTACTATTGAAAGTATTTAGATCAATTAATATTTTTGTGAATCAATACAGTGTTTGAAAGAATAAAAGAAAGGAAAGCAACTGCAGATACCAGAGACAGGGTGGGAGGAGGATGGGAAATGGCAAAGGGTGAGAAACGGGGGGAAAATAAATATATACAACAAACAAGAAATGGAAACTTATTTGCTGAGGATAAGGTGTATGAATGTATGATTAAGCCGCTTTACACTGTATTCTGGCTGGAAAATTGCATTTTGTAAGCTGTGGTGATGTTCAGTGAAAGTATGTAAAATAAAGAAGTTAATAAAAAAAAATAACAAAACTTTGCTTTTAATCTATAAACAAATGATACCTAAGGTTCAATCAGTAAAATAAGAGCCTCAGAATCCATGATAGGGAAATGAGTGTTAGTAAAGCTGCTAACCATTAAAGAGAGAAATTCTTACACATTTTGTTGTGTGTTCTCTGTGCATTTGGAGTGTGCATGCGTGAGACAGAAAATGAAATAGAAGTGCTCAAAATGGAAAAAAATAAACTTTACATGTTTCCAGCATTTCTAGAGAAGACACTTAAAACAAGCAAGTCATTTAAATTCCTTGGCTTTCTCACCCCAGAATTCTGTATTTCTTCAAACCACTCCTTATTTAACTAAAGTCCCAAGGGCCAGAAGACTGCCAAAAAGTACAGTATTTCTGGCTCACACAGACCAAGAATAATTCCCCAAACGACAAGTGTATTGCAAGTTGTTTATTGTAAACATGAAGATACTGAAACTCCACTCACTGTAAAACAAATCCAAGTCCACCCAGTGCACTTGAAGGCAAGCTTCGCAATTTCAGTCATAGCAGTTAGCTGTTAAAATTGTGATGAGCATATCAGAAAGAGTCAATTCTGCTATTTTTGATTGGCCATCAACTGTGCCTATTCAACAGAGCCTTCTGTTCTGGTGGAAAGGTTAATCACTTGACTTCATTGAATATTCAAATAGGCATCATTGTTGTAAATCCTCTATGAAATGAAAGATAAATATAAATACACTCTGCCTTTAGAGAGTATTTATTCTACATAATAAGGGGAGAGCAAAATGTCATTGTGACTTCTACAAAGTCATTGGGAATTAATGTATTAATCATATATTTTGCAGGGTCTTGGCTTATGGCTGTTGACTGCAGAAGTAATGAGTGATGCTACAGGTAAATGACATATTTCCAGAAGAATATTGTAATATATTTTTCTCTGTGACTAAAGAGATTAATCACCGACAACACAACTAAACTTATATACCAAATCATTTTTCTCACTGTTTTATTTCTTTGTAAGTTATGTATCTCTTGTTGCTAGTGGCAGGACATACAATTCACGCCAGCTAGATCAATCACAGAATTCATTATCTTACTTCCCAAAGGAATCTAGATGTAATAGTGGTTCATGTGGAGCCAGTTCTTTGCTCAAACAATACTTGGGATGAGATATCCTGATCTTTTAACATTTCTGATTGAATTTAATCTCAGATTCTACAAGATGGCTTCCATTTTGTATCCCCCAACATAGCCAGTAAAAACTTAAAAGTTTTATTTCTCTGTTCTGAAGGCTCTGACATAAGACTTTACATTTATTTTGAATAGGGTAACTTAGGCCACATGTCTTTCTGCAGTTTCACTGCAGTAAGACTGAGCATCATTGCCCAGCTCTGCACTGATGGCCCTGCTCTGGAGCTCCTTTCCCCAAACCAAACGGACTGAAAGTGACAGGGTATGAAAGGTAAATCACCAAATGAAAGTTGGATACTGTTATAAGGGAATGTGAATACTGAGTAGAAAAATTATATGAATAGCAATAAAAATAAGAATAAGGAATTGGGCTAGCCTGTAGCACAGCTTTTCGATTCTGCACAGACGAAAACAGATTCCACACGAACAAGCAGGGTTTGAGTCCCAAAACCCTTGACTTGAAAAACACATCAGGCACACCTGTGTGTGCACACATTTTCATGTCCAGGATCCTTGTGGGGATGAGGAAATAAAGGAAAAAGTATTGTGGCTTGGCCAGATCATGTTGAGAATGCTCTCTCTCCCTCTCTCTTTCTATTTCTCTCTCTCATGCACATCTGTACCTTCAACATAAAAAACAAGTAGAAAAATAAAAGATGGCTTAGAGTCCGTAATTTTTGGCTGACCTTATTTATATATACCATTCTACATGTAACATTTAGATTTTATTCCGAAAGTATTTATAATTATCTCTAATCATAACATCAAGCTTCAAATTCAGGATGTTCAGCCTAGATATATTTGAACTGTGGTTTGAATCCTGGTCCTGACAGTTTGAAAACCATGCCAAGTACATAGTGTGTATGTGCCAAAAATTCTGACAGGGTGGAGAAATGTGGAAAAAGGATTGTGGTGTGACTACTCTCCATTGGGTGGTGCTTCCTCCCTCTCTTTTCTTCTCACTGTCTCATGAGTGCACATGTGACCTCTGGCAATAAAAACAACAACAATAATTAATTCAGCATTATGGTCTCTTTCTCTCTCTTTCTCTTTTATTTAAATACAAAGTCTATGTGGAAGAGTTTGCTGACTTGTACTCCTCGGATCTAATTTTCTGTCTTGAAAGTTCCCCCTCTAGTCAATAGACTTCTGTGTTCTGCTTACCTTCAAGCCATAGTTTCCATTTGTACCACTGGCTCCTTCCTGTCCTCTCCATCTTGGGAAATTCAAAGTAATGACCTAATGGGGTGTTAGGGGCACAGGCTGCATCCGTTCTACAAAGTCAGCAGAAAATTTGTGGGAAGAAGTGCACAACATAAGTTCAGAAAAATCCAATTTCTTTCATGTTATAATCATGTAATTTTTCCAGACTTGACTTTTAATGATGTTAGCTTGGTTCCCAATATTGTTTTCTCTAACTCTATCAGTTTCCAGGTTTCTTGTGTTAAAGTAATTTGGATTACAAGACACAAGAATGATCTCTTCTTGTATTATTTTCAAAGTTCTGGTCCTTTAAAATAATAGAATTAGAGGGAGGAATTCAGGTAATAACATTTTCTAATAGAAGTTTAAATCTAAAATTTTGAGAATGAAGAAATACAGAAATGAGGCAAAAGAAACCACTACATCTCCACCCTTCTCCATGATATTCTTTTATGAACCGTTTCTTATTATTCAATAGGGCTCTTTCAAAAACAAATCTTCCTAAGGTCATCTAATAGAAGGTACTACATGTGGGGCCAGTGGGTGGTGTAGTGGTTAAGGATGCTAGATCCCATATGGCTGGCTGTGGTTCGGTTCCTGGACCTGATTGGTTGCTTTCTTGCTTTCCTTCTCTCTCTCACACACACACATTTTTGTTCTGTCCCTCAATAGTTAAATTAAATAAGTAAATAAATAAATAAAGTTAAATAAAAATAACTCTAAAAAAGAATGTACTACATGAATATTTTATTATTATAATTTAATGGCCATCTATTTTACTATGAATATATTTTTAAAATCTATGTTTAGTACATGAAATTGTTTTTAGTAGATACAATGACAAGAAGAAATAGTACACCTTTATGAAGGAAAAGCTTAATGCTAAGTTAGAAAGCTAAAATATGTGGTCTAGGGGATGACTTGAAATGGTCAATTATCCCAACTTCCTTATCATCAGTATTGCTTTTCCTCTCTTTTTCACTGCCTTACAAATTTTGGTCTTCTGGCTCTCCTTTTTTCTTTGATGAGAATGGGTTGAAAAATTGTGGTAGATTGTTTTTGTTTATTTGTTTGTTTTGTCTTCCATAGCCTCAACTAAAATATTTTTTTCCTAGAAAATTTTAAATTGAAATTATTGAATACCTTGTATTCTGTTATACTGAAATCTTCATTTTCTTTGATTTGCAAAAACTCTCGTGATGGGCCAGCAGATGGCATGATGTTTAAGGGCACTGGACTCCCACACGGCAGACCACTGTTCAAGTCCCAGACCTGGCAGCTTGCTTTCTCACTTTCTCTCTCTCTCTCTCTGTCCCTCTCTGGTCAAATTAAAATAAATAAATAAATAAAGCTAAATAAAAAAAAATATTTTTAAAAAAAGACTCTTGAGATCACCCTTTTGTATTATTTTAGGTTTTTTTTTAAGTCTATTGTAATAGCTCATGTTATGCATGACAGTTGGTTTTATTGGACAGTGACTTCACACATGGAAAGGAGCTGAAAGATTTAAGACTTATTTGATGTATAAAATTAAAAGAAATACATAATAGAGTGGATAATTGAAAATAATAAAGACATTATTAACCTAACCATTGGGTCTAGCACTTTACACATTTTCCTATTACTAAATCTAACATGTATGCATATGTGCATGTGTTTGCATGCACACACTACTAGTATGTTCCATTATTGCAGCTTTTTATTCCTTTTTTTTCAGTTTTTCTGTTAACATTATTTTGAGAATTATTTTATTTAAGTTTATTTATTTATTTATTTAAATTTGACCAGAGAAGGACAGAGCGAGCAGGAGCAAGAGAGGGAAAGTGAGAAAGAAAGCAACCAGGTCCAGTATTTGAACTATTGTTGGCCATGGGAGAATCCAGCTTTCTTAACCACCACACCACCTGCTGGCCTCTCAACTCTTTATTTCTAATAATATCCAGGCTTAATTAAGATGTATTTGAGTATTTTATGTCCATTAATAATATTCTATGATATCATAATTATTTATTAACACATTGAAATTTACTAAAGCTTGAATATTATATTTTCATTATAATTAGAATGATATTTTCTAGTATGACCAAAAATTAAATTAAGATATTTTAGGAAATGATGCTCAAGGTATAAATTAATACTTGTAATCAAGATCTATAGTTTGCTTTTCTAAATAGTTAAAATGTTGCCAGCCATCATGGCCCAGCATTGTAATGCAATGTTGTATGATGTTGAAGTGACATTCAGAGGGATCAGATTTACATCCTGAAATCTCTCTGTACTCTCCAGGTACGTGTACATGACCCTATGATCCTGGCTGGCTAAGACTGTCATATCTTGTGGCATGAAGGCCCTGTTGAGGTGTCTCCTTCTTTCACTCTCCCAGGAGAAGTAAAGTTGGTAAAATTTTCTAAAACTTTATCAATATTTTCAATCTCTAGAGTCATATGTATTTTTATTGCTTTATATAAAATGGATTTTTTCAATTGTTTCTTTCCTTTTTTTTAAGAGAGAGATTTTTGCTATAGGGCATGTGTACTCACCGGAAAGACAGAGAGATGGAGAGACAGATAGTGAGAAATCATCCCCCAGGGGAGATGGCCATATTACATTCCCTTATCCTTCATTCTCCTCTTGGGCTTGGTAAATGTTTTTTCCAAGTTTATTATTGCCAGTATAGAAAATATAACTAATTTTATACACTTACAATTATAAAAGCATTTGTACTCCTGTTTTATTCCTCTCCAACAAATATTCTTCCTTTATATTCATCATTATTTGACTTTACAGAATTTTTTAAAAATTTGTTAAATGCTGGGAACCAGCAGTTAGCATAATGGCTATGTCGCTGGACTCCCACATAGTCGACTGCGGTTCGTGTCCCGGACCCGGTGGCTTAAAACTCACGGCGGGCACGTGTGCGTGCATGCCCAAGATCCCGAGAGGAGAATGGAGGAGAAGGGATTGCGGCGTGACCATCCCCCCTGGGGGGTGATTTCTCGCTTTCTGTCTCTCTGTCTCTCTCTGTCTGTCTGGCGAGCGCACGTGCCCTACAGTGAAAATCTCTCTCAAAAAAAACATTTGTTAAATGCTAACAATAGTAGTAGTATGTTTCATTACCTATGTTTTTATGTTTAATGAGTATATGTATTTCTTAGAAACACTACAGAGGGGGTGGTCCCAAGGTATAGCACTTAAGGGAGCTGAATGCTATATGGCTGACCAAATGGTTTGAATCTTCACCCTTGCAGTTTAAAGAAAATTTGCTTTGCATTTGCATATGAATACACTTAACAGTGACAAATCACCATAGGATATAGGAAATGGAGGAGAAGGGATTGTGGAATGACCATACACCCTTGCCCTCTCTTTTTCTCATTGGTAAGCACACATGTGCCTTCTGGCAAATAAAAAGTAGAAGTAGAAGAAGAGGAGGAGGAGGAAGAGGAAAAGGAGGAAGAGAAGAAGAAGAAGAAAAGATCTGTTTTGAAAGATCTCATTCAAATGGATTTTGTATCATTCAAATGAGGGCATTTGAAGTTAACCCAAGAATGATAACTTTCAGAAACAGTCCCTACTATTTCTCAATCTCAGTTCAGCCAATATTTCCACAGCATTGAACACAACAGATTTCTGTATCTGATGGTGCCAGAACCATAACATCATTTATCTAGAAGCCCAAACCATTTCAGGTCACACAGATCTTCCAGATTACTGGCTGCAAATGAAAGAAAAAAATAAAGAAGGAAAGTGAAGGTTATAAACCACCAAAGTGTTGTAATTTAAGTGATGGAAAGGAGTATGTTTATAGACTTTCTGAGACATATTTTGGGATGTTCTGAAAGAACACAGATTTGCTGAAGGAGTTGACAGAATAGCAGTGGAGCAAAAAGAATTATTTATGAGATCCTGGAAAACTAGTGGCTCCTCCTTTACAAAGCTCAACAACTTGAAACAAATAATACAGACTCTCAGATATATTAATAATGAGGGTCTTGAATGAAACAAAAGAAGTGTGTGGTGACTAATTTATACAAATATAAACTTCAACTTTGTATTATCAGGAGTCAATGAAATCATCAGTCATGCACCATAGGGTACATTTGCTCACCAGAAAAAGGAAGGAGAGAGGAAAGTGAGAAATCACCCTCAGGGTGATTGCCACACCACAGTCCCTTGTCCTTCATTTTCCTCTCTGGATTTTGGACAGACTTGCAGACACACACCTGGTGTGTTTTACAAGCTGCAAAGTCCAGTAATTGAACAGCAGAATTGGTTATCTGGGATCCAGCAACCTTAATCACCATTGTACAGGCTGGCAAAAATCTATATAATTTTTTTTTTTTTTGGAGAGATTTTTTTCTATAGGACACATGCTCTCTCCAGAAAGACAGAGAGAGACAAAAAGTGAGAAATCACCCTGCCGCGGGGAAGGAGGAATTGCCACGCTGTAATCCCTTCTCCATTCTCCTCTTGGGATCTTGGGCAAGCATGCACATGCACCTAGCATGAGTTTAAGCCACTAGGTCTGGGTCTTGAACTGTGGTCGACTACATGGGAGTCCACTGACATAGCCATTATGCCAACTGCTAGTCCCAAAAATCTATATAGTTTTTAAGAGAATATTCTTTCAGGGTCAGCTGGTGGCATGGTGGTTAAGGTGTTAGACTCCTGGACATGGAAGCTTGCTTTCTCACTCCCTCTCTTTTTCTATGTCTCTCTCTGCTCAAATCAAATAATAAAGAAAGAAAATAAAAGAAAATGAATAATTCTAAAAACGAAAGAGAGAAATTTCTTTCTTTGTATAAAGCGATCTAGATACAGAAAAAGGTAGAATTTTTTTGTATATATATTTATATGTGTGTGTGTGTATATATTTTTTTAAGAAATTTGTTTATATGAGGATTTTATACTTAAGAACATTATTTTGATTTGTTGAAAATGACATAATTAGTGGATTAACAAGGAATATTTCTATAAAATTGGGAAGTAATTTTTAAAAGGTACTAAGGAGATTGTTGCATTATTTAATTTCATAAATATCTGAATTTTTAAATTTTAATCAAACATGTCACTCTCATATTTTTGTGTACTCTATAATAATAAAAAATATCATTCATTATTTCAAAGGAGGAAATATTTAAAAACAGAGAAGTAACATGTTCAAGGTGATAGAGTACCAGTAACTTCTTATTTTAAAATAATTATTTTATTTAATTTTATTTACTATTATTATTAATTTGACCACAGAGAGACTGAGATAAAGGGAAATTGTGAAATCAAGCCACCATGTCTGGGATTCGTCATCCATCCAACACCTCAGCTACATCACCTGCCAGCTAGAAACTTTTTCAAGGTGATAGAGTAAGATGTACAATTCAGAAAAAAAGTATGTAAAAATTTCCAGATTTGAAAGACAGTGACCTCAACTAGACTGATCTAAGTTATGTTCCATGTTGGGTAAATTCTCTTTACAAGTCAAATGATGTATAATGATCAAATGTTTAAATAAAAATAATAAAAAACAAATCAAACAAACAAAAAGTCTCTTAGGAGAGCAACTGAAAAAAATAAAAAGAATTTCCTAGTCACAGTTATCCCTGACACAATAAAAAAGATGAGATGCTTTTATAATTATGCTTTGTGTAAACTAGCATGCTTACTTTCTATATTATGAGAATATTAAATTGTTTTTTAGGAAAAAAAATCAAGATTAAAAAAAGGGAAGACAATGTGAAGAGAGATAATCAAGTGAAGTGTTAAACAATTTTATCTGAAGAAGATGCCAAAGTGCAAAAAACAGACTTGAAATTAAGATGACCTCAATAATAAAACTTTCTTCAAGTGTTTATCTTTATATTACACACCGAACAATACTGACTCTAGCTTTTGAAGGTGCTCCAACTTAGGTAATTTGAGAAACATCCAGTTAAAACAAAATAAAAATGCAACAGGTGAATCACTGTGTGAAGACACTGTTGAGAGTGACTCTCTTATCTTTTTCTCTCTTTCTTCTGGATAGAATAGATAAATCAGATATTATAATGATAATTGTAATAAAAATTAACTTTAGAAAAGAGAAATAATATTGAAAAACACATATGGTAAGAGATTTTTCTTTAGACATTAAAAATAGATCACAGTCAACAGGTGGCATGGTGGGTAAAGTGCTAGATTCCCCACATGGGAGACCACTGCTCTAGTCTCTCACTTTCTCTAGTCACATTAAAATAATAATAATAATGAATAAATAAATTAAATTAAAATACATCACAAAAGGATCAGCTGGTGGCTTGATGTTAAGGCGGTTGAATCCCACAGTGCTGACTGCATGGTTTGAATCCCCAAACTGGTGACCTATAAAACACACCAAACGTGTGTGTGCAGGCCCAAAATCCTGACAGGAGAATGAAGGAAGGGGTACTTTGTCACTTTGCCTCTATCTCTCTCTCTCTCTCTCTGTCTCTTTCAGGCAAACATAAGTACCTTATAACAAATTTTTAAAAAATAAAAATCTCACAATGGATCACAAATTTTAAAAAGCTGACATGTAACACAAATATGATAAAATCAAGGATAATAAGAAAATATATTACCTGACATACTTTACTAATTTTTTTTTACATTTTTTTCTGTTTTTTTTTTTTTTAATTTTCTTTAAAATAGCAATATGAGGGGACTTTAAAAAGTTTGTGGAAAAATGAAATTAAGTACAAGTTTATTTTGGTGCCAAATATATTCAAAATCTACACATAGTTTTCTCAAAATGTGCATTTTTCATGAACTTTTAAATGACTTCTCATATGTCCTAACAGTATTTCTACAAGGAAAATAGCAAGTCTTTTCTGGGGATGGTTCTATACTATAGTATTTAAGTACTGTTTATGGAAGCCAGACCCACATGGCCAAGTGTGGTTCAAATCCCAGGCCTGCTGGTGTGTCCAGGCATGTGTGAATGTGTGCACAGTGTAAAAATCCGGGCAGGAAGGAGAGATGGAGAGAAAAAGATTTCAGCTCATTAGAAGGTGCTTGCTCTGTCTCTCTCTCTTTCTCTCTCTCTCTGGCAAATGCACTTCCAGTCTGATAATGAAAATAAAGAAAAAGGAAAAGAAATCCAAGTCTATCTACGTTCTATTATGATCAATTTTTTTCCCTTTTTTTAATGTTTGTAAAAATCTTATTCATCTTCAAAATTTATTGTTAATGTACTTGGTAATGTAAACTTCCGATTACGATGTAGAAACTGATTTAATCTGCCATCTTAAACAACAACAAAAAAGAAAAGAAGAAGAAGAAGAAGAAGAAGAAAAACTATATATAAGACAAGCATTTTTAGACCCTGGAAATCAGATAGTAAAAACAATCCCTGAGGAAAGCAGTGCTGTGATGGATTAGACAGATAAAGAAAAATAGTCTATGTTAGGCTGAGATGCACACCATAGGCCTGCCTCACCCAGCCCCTAGAGAAGAGTGAAGAAACAAGGAGTGGTTACATTTAACAAAAGACAAGCTTTTTTGCTTCTGTAAACTGTTAACAGACTACTGGTGAAGGAATGTAGCCACCCTTGGATCTCTTCCTCCTTTGCAACACCCATCACTCCCACCCTTGCAAAGTGAGCTCCTTTGTGGTTTTTATGCTTAAATACTCTGCAAAACTGTGGGTCAGGCCTGTAATACCTAAATGCTACATGCCAGTGGCAGGGGCCGCAGTCCCTGGCCAGGATGGCAATCTCTGGCCAGGAATAAAGGCTCCTAAAATTCTAATTTTCTTAGTGGTTTCAGTTTTTGTAATATCTCATGCCAAAACAGTCCTAGTGAGGTTAGTCTTGGAATGTACCCAACATATTACCTGGAAAGAATATCTAGTCAAAGTAATAGAAGTCTCTAGAGTTGTGGAGAGTATTTAGAATTTGGGAAGATGAAGGCGACAAGAAGAGTACAGAAAAGAGGAAAACTACACAGAAAATTTGGACAATCTCTTGCTGGATATGTTCTTGGAGTATGTTCTTCTGGAAAAAATATCTCTTGCAGTATGTTCTTCCGGGAAAAAAAAAAAATCACCTACAGCCAACATAAGCATTCCCACAAATAGTAAGAAAAAAATCATAGAACTCAGTAGGGCTTGGCATATCCAGAGTAGAAAAATCTATTGATATACTAAATCATGTAAAGTACACAGAAACCATTTGCCTTCACAATAGAGCCAACTTACACTTTATATAAAGGCTATATTTGTTCTTGGGATTTTAAGTCTAATAAACATTGAAAATATCAAACTAATTTCAAGTAAATTTACTGCATCCCAGAAAAAAATGCTAAAAATACTTAAAAGAATATTGCCCCAGAATCTAACTATGATAATTCAAAATGTATGATGTTCAATTATTATTATTTTTTTTTGGAGAGATTTTCGCTATAGGGCATGTGTGCTCGCCAGACAGACAGAAAGAGACATAGAGACAGAAAGTGAGAAATCATCCCCCAGGGGGGATGGTCACACCACAATCCCTTCTCCTCCATTCTCCTCTCGGGATCTTGGGCACGCACACACACGTGCTCGGCATGAGTTTTAAGCCATCGGGTCCAAGACTACTACGTGGGAGTCCAGTGACATATCCATTGCGCTAACTGCTGGTTCTCATGATATTCAATTATTAACCATGCAAAGAAGCAGAAAAAGTAATTCCTAATTAGGAGACAAACCAGTCTATTAATTCCAGATCCAGAAATTACTCATATGATAAATTATTAGACAAGGTGATTATAACTCTAAGAAGCTTTAAGACTACTCCAGTATTAAAGAAGATAGAGAAAAGCAAGAGAGTGTTAAGAAGAAAACCTGGAAGTTTGAAAAATGACATATCTAATGTGTGCTACAATTCGAGAAATAAACTTTCAGGGGGTGAGAATAGAAGAAAATTATAATTACTATGTTGATTGAAATTTATATTGTAAACCTGATAATAATCACTAAAAAAAGAAGCCAAAGAGATAGGAGTAAAAGTTAATGAAAAAAAAGTAGAGGATATAAATATTCTATTGATCAAACAAATGAAGAAAAATAATTATAAAGAGGAAAAACAGAAGAAAAAATAGAAAAAGCTACCACATGATAGCTTTAAATTTAAATTTATCAATAATTGTAGATTAATGGTTTAAACACAAAAAATGAAAGGTGGAATTGGTTTGGACTAAAATAATTAAAGAAATTAACATGAGGTACAACCTTATGCTGTTTATAAAAAAAGATTATTGGGTTTTTGATCACTCTTTATTTAATAGAACTAACTAGTTTATATATATAGGGGGTATTTTTGCTACATGGTGTGTGCGCTCTCTGTATAAACAGAGAGACAGAATGACAGAAAGTGAGAAATCACCCTCCTGGGGGGCATAGCCATGCCACAATTCCTTCTTTATTCTCCTCTCAGAATTTTGGGCATGCACACACACACTCTGTGTGAGTTTTAAGCCGCTGGGTATGGGACTTGAATCATGGTCAATAATTCAGGAGTCCATCAACATAACCATTATGCCACCTTCTGGTCTCTGTTTATATATTTTTAAATTATGACTCCTGGCCTATAAATAGTCATTATAAATCCTTGTGGAGAGCAATATGGTTTTACTAAACATGAACATAGTGTTTAGTAAAAAAGTGAGATATATAGACATAGTCATTTTGTTCATCATTGAACATAATATAATTTTGTAAATATTTGATAATAGTTCTATTAGTTTTTTTTGTTTGCTTGTTTGGGCATATTGGAAGTATATATTGAATCATCAGCAACACATTTGCTCACCTGTGATAAACAGTTCTATAACCTGTTTCATAATCTGTTACATACATGTTCATGTGTCTGTTGTACATGAGATATATTAGGTATATGTTAAGGGAGGACATATTTGTGTCATTGTTGTACATTTTGCTTCTATTTACGTTCAAATATCTATTGAATAAATACCAAAAAATATATAGTGAGCTACAATGTTGGTAACATTATTTCACATTTGAAGAAATATCCTAACAGTTTTATAAGTGAACTGTATCATGTTACATTGAAGTCTATGAGAGTTCCCATTGCTTCTAATTCTCACCAAAACGTGGTGAGGTTGGTTTTGCTGATTTTTTTACCAAATTTTTCATTCCTGGTATGTATGGTAGTACACCATTATGGCAAGAGTCTTGATTTCCGTAAAAAATACTAATGTTCAGCATCTTTTAATGTGTTTATGGTCATCAAGCATTGACTACTGTGAATAACAGTGGATTTAGAAAAATCACTACAGGTAAACTTGGTATAAAACATATTCTATATACCAGCAAAAACCCCAAAAATGAAAGAGATACCATTTACAGTATCATCAGAAACCAAAAAACAACACTAGCCACACTAATATTCCATGAATACTTGGAAGAAATAAATGTGAGAAAATGCACACAAAATTTCATCACTGAAAACTAATAATACTGATGAGTGAAACTGAAAATAATAGTTGGATAGATGGATGGATATACCATATTCATGAATTAAAACACTCAGTAATATAGAATTTGAATTATGCACAAATTCATTTATTCAATACATTCTTAATAAAAATCTCAGAGGCTTATTTTTGTCAGGATTTTGAAAATACTATTTGCAAAGTTCATATGTATGTAACAAGGGCCAAATTAGCCAAGTCAATCTGAAGGAAAAGAGCAAAGTTTTAAGATTTACATTACTGGATATCCACCCTAAAACTAGAAAAAAAATATTTTCTCCAGAGTGAAACAGAATGGAGTCAGAAAATGAATAGGTACATTCAAAATATTTTGTCATCAGAAAAGTCATCACACATTTTTGCATAGAAAAATACAATACAACTTAATATGATCTGATTCATGATCCAGAGAACACATAAAAAAAATAGAGCTGAAAAAGAGTCTTTTCTATAAAGGCGCTGTGCCAATGAGATATACCAGCAGGGTAAAAGTAATCCTGGCTTCTACACTATTGATGTTTTAATATTTATACTTTGAAAAAACTAAATTACTGGTAGGTTTCATATCTAAATATTAACTATGAAGAAGAAAACATTAATAGGAAAACCAATCTTCATGACTAAGGTAGTCATGGATTTCTTAAACATTGCAATTTATAAAAGAAAAAAAAAGTGTTTCTATATATTAATAGTAATAATTCCTGTTCTCCAAATAACAGCATTAAGAGAGTAAAATATAAACCACACTATGAGATTTTTTTCTTTTTAATTTATGGATTTAACATACACTGGCATCCATTTCCCACAAATGGATTTAAAAAATCTTGCAAATCATTGAAAGTATAAAAGAAAATCCAATGGAAATACGAGCTGAAGATATAGTCCTTAAAAAGCTTTTCACACAGCCAGCCTATGCCATGGTGGTTAAGGCAGTTGTATCTCACATGGCCAACTCTGTGGTTCAAATCTGAGACAAAGTCTTGAAAAACACATCGGGCATGTGTGTCTGCATGTGTTCCCAAAATTCCTAAAGGAGGAAGCAAAGAAGAAAAGGGATTGCAATATGACCATCTCCCATGGTGGGTGCTTTCGCAATATGACCATCTCCCACGGTGGGTGCTTTCTCACTTTCTTTTCCCCCACCCCTTGCCTTTCTCTGGTAAGCACAGGTGCCCTCTGGCTTTCCACACAACAGGATATTCAAGGGATATTCAACTGCCAATTACCATGTGAAGATACTCCACTTCATATAGTCATCAAAGAAATGAAGAAATACAAATTACAATTTCCAAAGAATATCACCATAGGCTCACCAAGATGGAAACTTTTTTTTAAGTCAATATATTTTCAATGTTGATGATGATGTAGAACAACCTAAGTTTTTACACACTGCTGGTGGGAGTATAAACACTTCAATTGATTATTGGCAAATATGTTTTAAAGTAGAGCATTATGGATGTTACAAAGCCTAGAAATTACACTCCAGGTACCTGTTCAATGACACTTGAAAACAAATCATGGAATCTGGTAAAATATCAGAATCTTCATAACAACATTATTTGTAATAATGAAAAAAATCAACAGTAGAATAAAAAATTAACTATAGCATACCCACATAACAGAATAACATATAAATGATGGAGTGAAAGATACACTATGCACAAGATTAGATCCAAATATCATGAACATAGCATTGAAAGCTTGAGTGAAAGAAGCCAGACACAAAACTTTATCTTTTTATGCCCTTTTAAAATTGTTTTATTTTTATTATTATTTACATTTAATCACATCTAACTGTGCAGTGTAGAGCATTGCTTTTTTCCAGCATGAATACCATGCATATCAGTCAAGTTATGATGTCTTTTATTTGAAAGGCCACAATAGGTAAAACTCATCTATGCTCTTAAAAAATCAGGATACTGGGAGGCCAGCAGCTAGTGTGGTGGTTAAGGTGCTGAACTCCCACATGGCTTTGAGTCTCAAACCTGGTGGCTTGCTCTCTTTCTCTTTGTCTCTTTCTGGTAAAATTAAATAATAATAATAATAATAATAGTAATAATAATGAATACAAATAAATATTTTTTAAAAGAAAAGAAGTCAGGATAGTGGTTTTCCTGGTGGCTGGGGATGAGGAAAAGAGATACTAAAAAAAAATGTGTCTTTCTTTTTTTCTTTTTCTTTTTTTTGGAGAGGTTTTTGCTATAGGGCGTGTGCGCTCGCCAGACAGACAGAGAGAGACAGAGAGATAGAAAGCAAGAAATCACCCCCCATGGGGGATGGCCACCCCGCAATCCCTTCTCCTCCATTCTCCTCTCGGGATCTTGGGCATGCACACACACACGCCCAGCATGAGTTTAAGCCACCGGGTCCAGGACTTGAACTGTTGTCTACTACATGGGAGTCCAGCGACATAGCCATCAGGCTAACAGCTGGTCCCAAGAAAATGTTTCTTGAGTGATAATCATGTTCTGCTTCTTAGTGCATGGGATGATTACAAGGGTGTATTGAGCAGTGAAAATTTAGCTTTTCTTTTTCCTGCTTCTTTATACTTTTCTGTTAGCAAAAATAATGTGTAGTGTGCAGTAGAATAAAATGCAACTTATAATTTTTAAGGAGCATTTGGACCTTAGGCATGCTATCTAGAGATGATTTCTTGGGGTGTGGTTGGACTTTCTTGCTAATCCCTTGGGACAACAGCTGTAATTGTCTTCTTTTTTATTTGGAATTTTAATTTATTTTTGTTTAATTTATATTTAATTTCCGTACATCTTTACAGTATACATTTTTTAACCAACATGAATACAGTCCATATTACTCAAGTCAAAGACATTACTATGTACATGATCATCAAGAGATAAGTTCATTTTTGTGTCTACCATACGTGTCGTTTGTTTTTTCTGATGTAACTCTGTTCATTCTCAGAACCACTGCTTTGATGAGTGGCCACACAGTCATAGGTAAAAAATTTAAGGAATGAAGTGCCATTTAAAACCCTCAGTTTTTATCAGGATTGTTCTGCTATTGAGAATTAAATCCTATTATTATTTAAATTGTAGCTTTCAGGTAATGTATTGGAAAGTAATTCGGTCATAAACCAATCATGATTGTGACTGACTACATGTGCATACGAAATGCTGCACTAAGGTATTCTGTCACTTTCTGGTCTAACGTATTTATCATCATCGAATCTAGACATCTTGAAAAATTTTGAACAAAATATTATACAGATAAATAAAGAATTGCACTGATCCAGATAAGCAAAATGTATCAAAAATACTATGACCTATATTATATAAAAAATTTCCCCAATGTTCTTTCAGACTGAGTTTGCAGTGGTGTATACATATCAGTATCATCCTTTATTACTCTCTAAAGTGTTCCTAGAAACTGATTGATTTGGAGCATCCAATAAATTTAATAAATAAAGAATATTGAGAGAAATATTGCTGTGGTAAGGAGGTTTCCTATCCATATACCCATTAGCTTGAGTTATGGAGTAATGGACGTTAGTTGAGTTCAAAGGCAAATCAATGTCATGCAGAATGGGGTAATAAAATTGTGCCCCATAAAGCTCTTCTTGAATTTCTGCCAAATCACAGAATATTTGGCAGAATTCCTAGAGTTTTCTTACAGAATATAACTTCAGAATTTAAAAAAAAAATGCTCATAAGCATATTAAATGTATGTGTTGCCAGTAAACTAGGAAACCATAATAATGTTTCACTATTCCAATATTCAGAAGCCAGTTGCTATATGCCCCAGCAGTTCAAAATGTTTAAATTAGAAAACGAGTTAAGTTTCTCAGAAAACAAAGTCATCTACGTTAAAAGAGTGCACTGATCACTTATATTAAAGTTTTAAAGTGTTGAAGAGAAGGAATCAGAGTCTATGATACAGGGTATGTGACTATACTGTATGCCCCCCTTTAATATATACTAAATATTTCTCTCTGGCAGAAACTGAAAGATTCGATGGCAAAAGTGTTGACAGAGTGATAGTAGATACCAGAAACTGCACGGGTAGAGCCAGGGAGGGAGAAAATGATAAACGGACATAAGAACACATGTAAACAAGCAGAATAAGTTATGAAATGATGTACCACAAACAACAGAGTAAAAACATGTCATTGCCCATCAGCTGTATACCTCCAGAACACAAACGAAAACTGATAGAACAAATATTGAATGTGCACAACATAATGTAATTTTCGATATTTGAAATGATGACTTTTTTTTTATGTAAGTATTGCACACTGTGTACATACCTGGGAAAAAAAACACACAAAGATGTACAATGACTATATGTAAATCAGAAATTACCATTGAAAACTAAAGGGGAAATGAGTAGAGTCACTATTTGGAGGCTTGCAGAGATAAAATGCTTTTGCCTGGTAGAAAGGCCATGACATAACTATGATGGTCTTTTCTTTCTTTTTTTTTTTTTTTTT
>NW_006203855.1:262091-283990 GCF_000334495.1 Tupaia belangeri chinensis
CAGTCGACTACATGAGAGTCCAGTGACATAGCCATTACACTAACTGCTGGTCCCTATGATGGTCTTTTCTGAGAAGACTGAATGAGATGTGAGAGTTAGCCAAAACAGCGAATAGCCTGAATCTGAAAACAAGTGGAGACTGAATGGGTCGATTGAGATTGCTAATCAAAGAAGAGGATACTTGACATAAAATCTGAGGGTATGTGGGGTAAATATTTAGGGCTTAAATACCAACTGCACAAATATATGATGTAGGGAGATACACATATGTAGAAGATTTTAAAAGATTAAGGACATTCAAGAATATTTTTTAAGAATTTTTGAGAGAGCTGAAAAAGATGTTGTGTAGCTATAACTGATTTTTTTTTTTCCACCCATAACCTTTTGGCAGGGAATTAAAAATTAACATAATAAGTCACTGGGGGGTGATTTCTTGCTTTCTGTCTCTCTGTTTCTGTCTGGTGAGCGCACACACTCTATAGCAAAAACCTCTCAAAAAAAAAGTGCTATTTCCTATTTATGTTTACTTTATTCATCACCTTCCTCTTCTATCAGTGAGTTATATGGAGTAGCATAAATTCCTCCTCTTCTCCATGAACACCCCAAATGGGCTCACACACCGTGTGTGGGTCATCACACACAGACGCCTGCCATGTGTGAGGTCAGAGGTAGGCTACCACATACAATTCCATGCAGCTTTTCTGGATAAATAATCTGCCCCAGGCTACCTGGGCGCTCCTCAATTTTCAGTAACTCAATATCAAGACCATGTTATAGGGATCAGCAGATGGTGTAATGGTTATGTCACTGGACTCCCATGTAGTTGACTGTGGTTCGAGTCCTGGACCTAACAGCTTAAAACTCACACCAGGCACGTGTGCGTGCATTTCCAAAGTCCTGAGAGGAGAATGGAAGAATAAGAGGAGAATGTGGTATGGGAGGGTGAGTTTTCATGTTCTGTCTCTGTCTCTTTCTCCAGTGAGTGTACATGCCCTATAGCAAAAATCTCTCAAAAAATGTTTTATTTTTATGCAGTTACATTTTGCATTTCCACCAGCAATGAATGTGTTACTCTATATTGTCACCAGATACTATTATTATTGTTATTCTAATAGCTGTGCAGCTAAATTATTTTTAAGTTTTATTCCTGAGAGAAAGTGTATGTGCTTATGAGGGAGAAAAAATGAGAAATAGGAGGGGTGAGAGAGATGCATCCCTGAGAGTGTCTTCTCACATTGATCCCCTTCCCCAGCCCTTCATCTTAGGATTCTGGATACCTGTATGCACACCTGACATGTTTTCAAGCCAACAGAGGATCAGAACCTGTGGCTACTATATGGCCTCTAGACTTGCAGAGCATTTGTGCTACTGTTGTAGCACAGAGCTGAGCCCCAAGTTATTGTATTTTTTGTTTTGTTTATTCATTTTTATAGGGAAGAGACAGAAAGAGAAAGAGAGAGACAGTAGCTCCAACAGTCTTGATGCAATAATCCAATCCCAGCGTCTGCTAGCCTTGGGTCATGGTTATGCGTGTGCTTCATGTCCTAGAAAGGTCTCCAGATGTGAGTCCAGAACCTCCTTAAGTGGATCGGCTTATAGATCATGGCATTTTACTACTGCATCACTGTTTGGCCTCCTCAAGTTATTATTTGAACAAAATCCTCTTAGTACATATTCTCCCTGTAAAACCAGAAATTGGGAGCCAGAGGTGGCATAGTGGTTAAGGATGCTAGACTCCTACATGACCAGCAAAAGTTTGAGTCCTGGACCTGGAGTCTTACTTTCTCACTTTCTTTCTCTTACTATGTTCCTCTCTGGTCAAATTGAAATAAATAAATAAATATATAAATAAATTAATTAATTCTTTTTTAAAAGAGCCCAAAAATGAACTGTAAATAATATTTAAGTAGGAAGTTTATTTTTTTATGCCGGTATGGGTTAGCAAATATGTAACTACTTTATTTTTGTTTTGAGATTGAGCAAATAAATTAATGTACTGTAGATAATTTAGATCAAGATTGACCATGTTGAAGAATGTGATTACATATATAGAAAGGAGACAAGCTAGTATGAACATAGTCATGCTGTGTTGAACAAATAAAGAGTATGAATATTTTACATATATAGAATAATGATATATGTTAATGGGTGGGCACTTAGAATTATGCTTTGTATGGGACCAGCAGATGGCATAATGGTTATATCACTGGACTTCCATAAAGTTGACCTCATTTGAGTCCTGGACCTGGCAGCTTAAAACTCACACTGGACTTGTGTGCGTGAGTGCCCAAAATCCTGAGAGGAGAATGAAGGAAAAGGGATTGCAGTGTGGCCATTCCTCCTAAGGGGTGATTTCTCTTTTAGTCTCTCTCTGGTGAGGGCATGTGTCCTACAGCAAATATCTCTCTTAATGGACCAGCAGTTGGCATAATTGCTATTTTGTTGGAATCCCATGCAGTCAATTGTGGTTCAAGTCCCTGACCCGGTGCCTTAAACTGATGCTGGGCGCATGTGCATGCATGTGCAAGATCCCGAGAGGAGAATGGAGGAAAAGGGATTGTGACATGGCCATTCCCCCTGGGGGGTGATTTATTGCTTTCTGTCTTTCTGTCTCTCTCTGTCTGTCTAGCAAGCACACGTGCCCTATAGCAAAAACCTCTCAAAAAAAAAAATTTCTCTTAAAAAAAAATTACCCTTATTTTACTTTTGTTCATTGAGATGGCAAAGAGTAGTAATTTCCTTGTAACAATAAGCACACAGACACAGATTTTGTGTCCTAATTTATTCTCTACTAAAAGAAACCATAGCTCAAAATTGCTGATGCCATAGCTAAAAAAGGAAAATCATGATGTTTCATGTAACACCTCTCCTTACCAGTAAGTAAAATGATGGTCACATATCAAAGGACATAAGAACAAGCTGGTAGGGGCTTCCTCTAGTATGATCTTAGTAATCAGAGCTCAGAATAATTAGCCACTTAAAACATAAATAAATAAGTCAAAGTACAGCAATGAAATTTGGTATTGTGAAAATATACAAATAAAATGTATGACAGTAACACAAAGTTCAAGTGGAGAAAAATTGACATATGTTAAGTAAGATTCTTTCATTATCTGTAGAGTGGTATAACATGAAATTACAATATAATGTTACTATATTAAAAAAAAGCTCTAAATAAGTCACTATCATAGCAAAACAATCATAGCTTAAAGAGCAAAAAATGAATATGAAATAGAACTATAAGTAATATCCAATTAGACCAATAGAAGACAGAAAAATCAGGACGAGGGGCAGGGTAAATAAAAAACACAAACCTAGATGGTAATTTTGAATGTCTACATATCAATAGTAACACTAAATGTGATTGGTCTAAACTTCTTAATTAAAAGGGACAAGTTGTCAAATGAGATTAAAATGAAAAAAATTCACCTATCTGCTGCTTCATCTATCAAGGAACACTTCAAATACTAAAGCAAAAATAGATTAAATATAAAACAACAGAAAAAGTATACCATGTTAAAATTAATATAAATTATGCTAGACAGAGTATAGTCATACTGGAAAGAATAGGTTTTAAAACAAGGAATAGTGTCAGAAATAAAGATGAATATTTTTTTCTTGCTTTTTTTTTTATATAGGGTTTTGTAGTGTATCAATTCTCCTGCTTCAGTCTCCAGGCCTGCGCTGCCCCTCCTGGCTCTCTTTCATTTCTAGACAGGATCTCATTTGTTACCTGGGCCAGCCCAGAGTTTGTGATTCTCCAGGCTGAGCTGCTCAGGTTATAAGCCTGCACCATTGTTTCTGGTTTCAGTTGTTCTGAGAATTAAACTTGGGCATCCATGTGGTGTCAGTTTGTGGAAATGCAATATTTAGCAACACGTCTCATTACATGTAAACATGTAAGCCAAGAGGATCTTTTTTTTTTCTTTTTTTTAAAGGTTTTTGCCATAGGGTGCGTGTGCTCACCAGAAAGACAGAGAGACAAGAGAGACAGAAGGCAAGAAATCACTCCTCAGAGGGGATGGCCATACCGTAATACCTTCTCCATTCTTCTCTTGGGATCTTGGGCACACATACACTCATGTCCAGCCTAAGTTTAAGCCACCAGGTCCGGGACTTGAACCACGGTTGACTACATGGGAATCCAATGACATAGCTATTATGCAAACGCTGGTCCCAAGACGATCACTTTTTTTAATGATAAAAAGATGTCAGTTCATACATACAACAAAGTCTAACTTGTTACATACCTAGTAATTGTATTTTAAAATGTATAAAGCAAAAACTGAAATAGACCAAGTGAGCAAATCTCTATTAACAGTGGAAAAATGCAGTTCTTCTTTCTCTTCTCTATAATTGATAGAACAAATGTACAGAAAATCAGTATGTTTGTTATTTAAACAATGCTGTCAACCTAGTTGACCTTATTGATATGATTGAACATGCCACTATAGAACAGAAAATACATTCTTTTCAAGAGTTCATGGCATATTGGGAACCAGCAGTTAGTGTAATGGCTATGTCGCTGGACTCCCGCGTAGTCGACCGCGGTTCGCGTCCCGGACCCGGTGGCTTAAAACTCATGCCGGGCGTGTGTGTGTGCGTGCCCAAGATCCCGAGAGGAGAATGGAGGAGAAGGGACTGCGGCATGACCAGCCCCCCTAGGGGGTGATTTCTCGCTTTCTGTCTCTATGTCTCTGTCTGTCTGGAGAGCGCACGTGCCCTATAGCGAAAATCTCTCCAAAAAAAAAAAAAAAAAAGAGTTCATGGCATATTTATATTGATAAATATTTCTCTGTGTCATAAAGCAAGTTTTAATATTTTCAAAATTAATATGAAGTATTCCTCTGTTTGCGATGAAATTAAATTGGAAACCAATACATTAAAGATATCTAGAATTATTCTAAATAATTGGAAACTAACACATTAATAAACAACTCAGGGATCAAAAAAAAAGTTCAAGAAAAATGTAAAATATTTTTAAAAATAAATATTAAAATAAAATGCTTATTAAAGTTCTAGGGATATTTCTAATGTAGTAAAGAAAAATTTAGTGTATCAAACATATTATTAGGTTGTCAGGAAAATCATGACACATTTTTGCATAGAAAAACAGAAAAATACATCATGATTCTTCAGGCAGCTTAATGCAAATGAGATAGGTCATAAACCAAATACTTCAGATTCAATCGTATGCCTCCAAAAATATAGCAAATTAAATAGAAGAAAAGAATAACAAATCTTACAGAAAAAAAATGGATTAAATGAGTAACATAAACAGTAATAAAAATTAACAAAACATGTGGCCAGCAGATGATGTAGAGTTATGTCACTGACTGAACTCCCATATGGCCAAACACAGTTTGAATCAACCCAGAAGGTTGAAAGACATGCTAGGCCCAAAATCCTAGAAGGAGAACAGAAGAAAAGAGATTGTGGCATGGCCATCCACCTGGGGAGTGCTTTCTCATTTTCCCTCTCACTGTCTCTCTCTCCCTCTCTCTTCATCAAGTGCATGTGCGCTAAGTCAAAAACTTCTAAAAAATAAATAAATAAATAAATAAATTAAAACAATAGATAATACAAAAAGGTTATGCAAATAACTTCAACAAACTTGCTCATTACTAAATTAGACAATTCAAGATTTAGACATCTTTGAAAGGTACATATTACAAAGAAGTGAAAAATCTGAATAACAGTCATTTATAAAATATATAAATATACAATTTGAAAGGTCTTTTGCAGGAAACTATAGGGTGAAATTATTGAACAAATACATTCTACCAAATATTTAAAGAAAACTTAATACAAATGTTACACAACTTCTTTGAACAATTGAAAAAGAGGATATGTGTTATTAGGCAATTCTGACATTTAATTTAAAACTTAAAAAACTACTACAAGGAAAGAAAACTGTAGATCTACTTTTCTAAATAAAATTTTAGAATATCTAATCCAGCATTATGTAAATAGTTAATACAAGAATGTAAGATCTATTTTTACTTATTAATTTATTTTGTTATAGGGCACAGACACTCTCTGGAGAGTAACAGAGAGACACAAACATAGGGAAAGGTGAGAAATTATTTCCCAGGGGTGATGGCCATGCCACATTCTTCTCCTCTATTCTTGGGATTTGGGGCACACACACATGTACACCTCGTGTGTTTGTGTGTTTATATTAACCAGAGAGTTAGAAGGAACACAGGGAAAGTAGACCTAGCCAGCTTCAGCTCATCATCAAGGTGTCCCATCCAGTCTATGGTGTGGGGGGAAGGGCTATGTCGGGTTTCAAGGTCACCATCTCAGTTTTTGAAGCCGTGGAGTTAGAAGGAAGCATACAGAGTACACAGCTATAGAAACCTACTCTGAAGAAGTTGCAAAAAATGATACATCACTAGATGACAAAAGTCACAGCATAGTCTCAAGAAATAACACATGTACACCTCGTGTGTTTGTGTGTTTATATTAACCAGAGAGTTAGAAGGAACACAGGGAAAGTAGACCTAGCCAGCTTCAGCTCATCATCAAGGTGTCCCATCCAGTCTATGGTGTGGGGGGAAGGGCTATGTCGGGTTTCAAGGTCACCATCTCAGTTTTTGAAGCCGTGGAGTTAGAAGGAAGCATACAGAGTACACAGCTATAGAAACCTACTCTGAAGAAGTTGCAAAAAATGATACATCACTAGATGACAAAAGTCACAGCATAGTCTCAAGAAATATGAGAAAACCAAGAAATATTTCTCCACAAAGGAACATAATAACTCCTCAGCAACAATGGGTAAAACATCAGAAATCACCAAAATATCAGGAAAATAGTTCAGAACATTTATTGTAACTAAACTCGATGAAATGCAGGAGAAATTGGACAACCAGTTCCAGGAGATGGAAGATCTTTCCATGACTTGAAGAAGAAACTCCATTAAGAGACAGACACCTGAAAACACCAAATTAGTTACAAAAGTTAACCCATTAGATTAACATTGAATCTTTCTCCCAAAATAATACAAGCTTTTTAAAATTAAACAGCAAAAAAACAATTTTGGCCAAGAATAATATAAGCAACAAGATTATCCTTCAAATAAGAAGGTTAAATAAAATTGTTCCTAGAAAAACAAAAGCTAGAAGAATTAACCCAAAGTAAGCCAGCTCTTTAGGAAATACTAAGATACTTCATAAAAAGACAGACAACCTGAAAAAGAATCAAATGAAACTTCTAGTGATAAAGAATATAAAGCAAGATATTAAAACCTCCTTCAAAAGTACTAACAACAGATTAGACCATGTAGAAGATAGAATCTTTGATCTTGAAGACAAAACTAATGCCAAGTGATAGGGAAGAATGGGAAATTAAGCATTAAAAATGAGAACAACATATGGAAAATCCTAGACATACTTAAATGCCTAGATATTTGTGCAATAGGAATTCCAGAAGGTAAAGAGGCAGGTAAAATCGGGAACCAGCGGTTAGTGTAATGGCTATGTCGCTGGGTTCCCACGTAGTCGACCACAGTTCCAGTCCTGGACCTGGTGGTTTAAACTCACACTGGGCACGTGTGCATGCGTGCCCAAGATCCTGAGAGGAGAATGGAGGAGGAGAAGGGATTGCGGCGTGGCCATCCCCCCGGGGGTGATTACTTGCTTTCTGCCTCTCTGTCTGTCTCTGTCTGTCTGGTGAGCGTACATGCCCTATAGCAAAAACCTCTCCAAAAAAAAAAAAGAGGCAGATAAAATCCTAGAAAATCCCTGTCATGACATAATAACTGAAAATTTTCCAAATTTATAGAAACATATGAAAATCCAAATCCAGGAAATATAAAAATCACCAAATAGATTTGACATAAGATTATCCTCTCCAAGGCAGATCATATCCAAACTGGTAAAATTAAAGAAAATAGTATTTTTAAAATGTAAAGAGAAGCACTAAGTTACTTACAAGTTTAACCTATTAGATTAACATTGAACCTATCTGCTGACTAAGTCGAGAAAAGGAAAAAATTGAAAGACATATTTAAAACTATAAAGAAAAAACAATAGGTGGACTTCTTACAAACTCTCTCCTTTTCTCCTTTAGGGATTTTGGGCACATGGACCCAAAATTGGTGTTTTTCAAGCTGCCAGATGTAAGACTGGAATCATGCATTCAGCCATGAGGGATCTTGCTGCCTTAATCAACACACCCAGGGTGGCCCAGCAGTTTCTTGAAAAGTAAAATATATACCTAGTATATTATTCAGCTGTTTTTTTTCCCTAGATATTTCTTCAAGTGAAATTAAGACATATATTAAAAGAAAGACTTTTATATCAGTGTTCATGTAAATTATAATATATCTTTAATAATAAAAAATGATAAATATTCAAATGTACCTCAATATGTCAATGGATAAACAAACTGGTATAGCCATACAATAAAATATTACTCAGCAATAAAAGCAATGAACTATTAAAACTACTGTAAAATTGCACCAAAAGAGAATTACTGAACTTTTAGGGATGATAATATTTATTGATTTGGTTGGGATGATAACTTCATGTATACACAAACATGGCAGAGATATCAAGTTATATACATTAAATATACAGCTATTTTTGTATCACTTACACCTCAGTAAAGTCTCAAATATCTGTGGAAAGAGATGAGGGATAATAACAATCATAAGAGGTAGAAGCAATTTTAGTCTTAATTTACCAGTAATTATATGAATATTATCTATTTATCCACAATATTTAGGATAATACAACTAGAAATGGAAGAGAATGGAAGAATCAGGGCTTGAAATTGTGCCTTCAAGAAGATTGATATGTACAATAATTGGAAAAAAGAAAGGTAACATCAAATTGTCTCTAGAAAAGTAAAGTTTCAAATATTTCATTCTCTCTTAACTCCATGCATTCAAAAGTGAAAAGTCCTTTGCTTTAAAAGTCTTTTCTTCCTTGTCCTTTAAATATACACACACATGAACACACATAAACACGCACACACACACACACACACACACACACACACACACGAGTTTGATTTATTCCTACTTATCTTTCAACTAACAGCTTACATATTTACTTATTTGAAATTCCATGGCTATCTTACCTTAAATTTCTTTATACATGGTTCCTCACTACTCTTTTACCAACTTCTATTTTCTTTAAAAGAACACTTAGTACATTTTTGTTTTGTATTTTATATCTTTTTCCTCTTCAGTTAAAAGGATAATATTCTTATTCCACTGGAGCAAGAAACAATTAGCATAAATAAAAAGTTATAGTGTTATAAAAAATTAAATATGCTAGTTTTGTGGAAGCTGATAGAAATTGATAATGTGGTAGTGTACATTTTGTTTTCTAATTTTGCCATAAAGTGTGTGCTCTCACTGGAAAGAGGCAGAGATAGGAAAGCCACCCCTACAGGGACAATGGCCACCTGCAGTCCTTTCTCCTACATTCTCTTCTTGGAATTTTGGGCATGCATGCACAGGTGGCAGTGTGATTTTCAGCCACTGGGTCCAGAACTCAAAGCCTGGTTGGCCATGTTGGATTACAGTACCTTAATCACCACACCACCTACTGGGCCCCTGATGATTCAGTTTAAATAAATAATCAATGCTGAATGCTCTGTAAGGGGAACCTTTAAGATAAGATATATCAGAGGAGAATGAAGAAGAAGGTATTGGGGACCAGCAGTTAGCATAATGGCTATGTCGCTGGACTCCCACGTAGTTGACTGCAGTTCGCGTCCCGGACCCGGTGGCTTAAAACTCACACCGGGCGCGTGTGCAAGTGTGCCCAAGATCCCGAGAGGAGAATGGAGGAGAAGGGATTGTGGCGTGGCCATCCCCCCTGGGGGGTGATTTCTCGCTTTCTGTCTCTCTGTCTCTCTTTGTCTGTCTGGTGAGCCCACGCACCCTATAGCAAAAACCTTTCCAAAGAAAAAAGAAGAAGAAGGGATTGAGGCATGGCCATCCCCCCTGGGGGGTGATTTCTAGCTTTCTGTCTCTCTGCCTTCCTGGTGAGCACACATGCCCTATAGTACAAAGCTCTCAATAATAATACAAAATAATAAAAAAAAGATAAGATGTATTTATCAAGGAGACATTAATGCAAAACTTTAGCCAATGGTTCTCAAACATTGGTCTATATTTTATTTGCCTCAGGGGCTTATTAAAATACAAATTGGTGCTACCCTAGTCCCAAAGTTTTAATTTGGCAGGTTGGGGTGGGCCCAAGAATTTGCATGTCTAATAAATTTTCCGATGACACTAGAATGGGAAGAACATGCTTTTAGAATCACTGCTACTCCTGAGGGATAAAATCGCTGGCACAGTGATAAGACTTTGAAGCCTTAATGAGCTTTGCACATTTGAGAAAAGATGTCAATTTGGTTGTGGCATTCTGCATAGATTGGAATTCTATCTGTTATTCTAAATATGATTGGAAGTCTGGAGGAGTCCCACCCAGTAGCACCCCAGGATCTCTTTTGAGCTTTTGACCTTTTGAGCTATCTTTGATCGAATCAGCATGTTGGCAAGACCGCTGTTGTACGCCCCCCGACCTATGAGCAAAAGCTTGGGTCCACTCAGCACGTTTGGCAAGGCCACTTGTTGTACTCTCCAGAGGCTGCAGTAGCCTTGCTGGGAAGCGACCGCTCTCTGACTCCCTGATATACTACTGTAAAAGAATTACATAGCTCTCTTATACATCCTGAGTATATGATAAAATTTCCCAAAAGTCTCCCGACTGCTCCCCTTGCTCTGACCACCTACTGTTAATTACAATGCTTCACCCCGGCATGGTCACAATAGAGGGTGTGCTGAAGTCACATCTAGGCAGAAGTCTTCTTGACCTTTGGAAGACCCTTCAAGATACATTTAGCATAAGCTTAAAAATAACCCTGTAGGCCAAAACTGGCCCAGGACACCTCCAGCCTTATTGAGGCTTTGCAATGAAGCCAATTAGTGATTCCGGGGGAGGATCAGAAACCCTGAGATAGCCTCCCACCTGCCTGTTTTAAGCCAAAATTAACATATGTTAAGGCTAAGTTAGTATAAGCCAAATTAGCATTAGTAACATATGTAGACTAAGTTAGTTTAAGGCTAGTTTTACTTAAATATCCCTTGTTAAATCTGCAGGCCAAAGTTAACTTATATTGGGCCAAATTAGCACATCCACCCTATGACAGGGACTTTAAGACATAGCATAAGAATTCACTGATTAACAGACAAAAAATTCAGCAAATAAATACAGGGACCTGTGGGTTAATAGAGGAAGGACAGATCTCGCTAACAGCGACAGGATAAACAAACCTAAAAGCTCCAGAGGGAAGAGTAACTATCTTAGCTGGGAGCTCTTATCTAAAGCAACAGGTAGTTTTTAACTACAAGGAGTTTCTCATCTATGTTCTGTTGACTATGAAAAACTGCTGATAAAACATCCTGTGTTGTCTCCGGAGCTACAGGATCATCTTCCTTTCCCATATGGACAAAAGGCTCATCTTCTTTCGTTGTAACATATAGATAGTCCATTTATTAACTGTGTCTTTACTTAATAAGACAAGATTTCTATCTGGCTTTTGTATCCGGCAATGCTGCCACCCTGGCCCAGTACTGAAGTTATCAAGCTGGCCTGGGACTGAAGTTATCAAGCTTCCTGAAAGCCCCCTCTTCAAAAGACCCTTCCCAGTAATCAAGATCTAAGAAGAAAATACAACAGACAAATGGACTTCCTCATCCTGACAACTGTGATTGTTTTTATCTGATCTGACAAGATAAACAGCATGTTTTATAATTATTGTTTCCATGCTTTGTATTCCCTATTTTTTAAAGTAAAATTTTACTTCCCCTCACCCCCCTTACTTCCTAAACATCCCTCAATAAATACGTTATGTTTTAATAGCCACTGCGCTACAGTCTGGAGCTAGCTCTGCCTGTGGCTGGCTGAGATCATGCTAAGAGGCATTGAGGTCTTAGTCTAATTTTTGTTTCTAATCATCTGCGTCACCTTCCTCTGATGAGAGAACCCACCCTCGCCGAGGCTGGCCCCCAGCAGAAGTCAGTGGAGAATTTTTAGTGGGGACATCTTGTCATTCTATGCTGTGTCTAGCACAGCCAAAATGTAGAATCCATGGAAACATGAGTGAGATAAAACACACACACAAAACAAGCACTGATCTCTAATGGGGCTGCCAGGGGCTCACAGTCTCACAGAAGTGTGGCCCAGATTGGCTGATTCTCTGTATATTTGTTAAGGAAGAGAGCACCAGAGAAGCAGTGAGCATTTGCTAAAATTTTTGCAGCTGTTGAGATAGCGGTAGAACTGTGAGATGTATGTAGTGGACGTGGAACTTTTGACATGGTCAATGTGGCCATGTGTCCTGGGACAGAATGAGCACAGTGTTCTGTGTTTTCTCACTCTGATACATACACATGAACTAACTCAAGGTCCAGTTGCTCTGCAGCAAGTCTATTTTTCAATATTGAAGCTCACATGTAGTGGAAACAGTAAAATTGGAAGATCGGCTAGACCATTTCTGTAGTCCAGCTTAGTGATAATACTGTTTTCGACTAGATATTTTGTCAAAATGGAAAAAAAATGGGAAAATATTTTATATGTATTTCAAAGGAAGTAAAGTGAGATTTGCTTAAGGATTAGACAAAAGAAGGTGCCCAAGATGATGTCTAGAACTTAGGACTGAGCAACTGTGCAGACAGCAGTGCCATCAGCAAATGTGGAACAGCAGTGCCTGGCTGAGGGTCCTAGGGAAGCATACCAGTAGAAAATCAAAACTGTTGTATATAACCAATACTCAAGAAGTATGTACCAGAAGAGGGACCGAAGCACCTCTGCTAAATTGGGTGAAACACTTAGACTATACCATAGTATCAAGTAGATATGCCAATTTTATGAGGAGAACACCATGATGGTGCATAATATGTGTATTACTCTTGAGAATGTAAGGGGAGACAGGTAGGTGAAGTCAGATTCTTGTTCAACAAACCATACAAACGAATAAGAGAGAAAAAGGAAGTAAGAAAGGAAAGAAGGAAGGAAGGGAGGGAGGATGGGAGAGAAAGAAAGGGAAAAAAGGGAGAGGAAGGAAGAAAGGAAGGAAAGAAAAAAAAAGGAAAGAGAAATGAAGGATGGAAGAAAAAAGAAAGGAAGAAGGGAGAGAGGGAGGGAAGGATGGAGAGAGAAAAAGAAACAAAGAAAGTGAAAGGAAGAGATAGAAGAAAGAAGGAAGAAAGGAACAAAGGAAGGAAAACATTTTTTTATCACATGATTGGGTTTTAACACTAACAGGAATATTCTTAAAAGAGAATGCAATGTTTGATAAATGGAATGAGGTGAACAAACTTCCATGTTTTGTGGATGAAAGTAGAAAAATAAACATACAGTAAGTAGTTGGACAATAATACAGTATTTAGGGATGTTTTTGCTATTGTTTTATGGATAGGTTCCCTTCTACCTTGTTTTGTGCTTATAGGAATCATTTAAATGAGAAGAATAGATAGATGGAGTTTATATAAAATTGATATGTATCTGGTTTTAACCTATTTCACCAGAAGGAATTTACCATTCTTCACAAATACCTCCACTTCTCCTTTTCTTCTTTGATATTTCTTAGTTCTCAACAATTACATTTGGACTTCAGTATTTGTTACATTTTTCTTTATTCATTACTTCTTCTAGTATTGAATGAGTTGCTCTTGAATTGTTATTATGGACATTTTCTTGAATATATTGTCTTGTAATTTTCTCAGATAAGATCATATATGGTAACATTTATGAGTCATGATTTAACAAACAACATTTTTCTTTTGTGCCTGGTTATTTTTTAGCTTGTGAAGTTACCAAAATCTGGGCTTTATGTAATTTTCTTTCAGAATAGTGAACATATTCTCCATTCTTTGCTGTGATTTTTCTTTTTAGATTTTTGTATTCACTCTCCAGAGAAAGAGAAAGGGAAATTGAGAAATCACCCCCAAGGGGAATGACCTTGCCACAATCCCTTCTCCTCCACACATACTCATGTGCCTAACATGTTTTTCAAGTCATTGTGTCCAAGACTCAAAGTGTGCTGCTGGCTGTGTGGGATCCATTGCCTTAGCCACTCCCTGCTGGCTCCTGCTATGATGTTTTAATAATGTCTGTTTGAAAATATGAATATCTAAATGTGTTATTTTTTCTTTTAGCTTAGTTTACCCTAGGATTTCTTTTCTTCATGTTTCCAATTTAGATTTTATTTATTCTATTTAATTTCTCTCTAAATGAAACAATATACAGTAAATTTAAAAATTAATATATAACTAATTTATATATTGTGTATATTATAATATATAATATACGTATAAAACTTTTGTATGTCTATATTAATATTTCATGTTTCTGAATTTCTCCTTACTTTTAATCTGTTGACTTTTACACTATATACTAGAATCTGTCTGTTGCAAATGGCAAAAAATTCTCTCAAACTGCCTTAACTAAGAGAGAATATTTCTTTTAAAAATTTGCCATCGGGGATGTGCACTCACCAGAGAATGAGATAGAGGAAGACAGAAAGAAAAAGTGAGAAGACACCACCCGGGAGAAATGGCCATAGCATAGTCCCTACCCCATTTTCCTCTTGAGGTTTCAGGCACACAGAGACATTCATCCAGAATGTTTTTCAAGGTATCAATCCAGGTTGTGAGCTCACAGTCAGCCATGTGGGATTTGGCAGCTGCAACCACGGTGCCACCCGTTGGTCCCTGAGAAGTAGTTTAAGGCCTCATCTAGATAGAAAATTAAGAGTAGAGCTAACAACAGATGAACGCCTTGTGCGGTTTCACATTCCCAGGCCTTAGTTCTTATTGTCTCCTTTCCTAACTCATCTTTTCTACATTGTCATCCTTCACAGAAAGCATTTCTCTTTGTGGTCTCCAGGGGGCGGCAGCAGCAGCTCCAGAGCTACCTCTTCACTAGACTCAGGAACTGAGTGACAACAGAGCTGCATTTTCAGAAGATTAAACGTTGCTATCAGAACTCAGAAGACATGGGTAGTGGTTTGAAAAACAAAACAGTCACATCATGTATGCTGTCATTTTAAACAACTCTTAAGCCTGTCAATTTTTCCTTTTAGCTGCTTCCATTTTGTTCATTTATCTCTTGAAGCTAGGTCTGGAGGGGCAGTAACTCTCCTTTACCTTAGAGGGCATTTGTACTCCTGGATAATGCAGACCGGTGAGCCTGCTGTCTCTGTCTGCATCCCACACTGATCCTTCTTGGGGATCCATAAATTTGCAGTCCTCTTTGTATAGCGACATTCCAAATACTCGCCCATATGTTGACTCCATTCGTAACTCCCGCAAATTGTATCCGTTGTCTTTTGCATTATTCAGTTTCTGCTCATTTCAAGTCGTGGTTTTCCCTTTCGTTCATATCCAAGTGTTTGTTCATTTAAGTCGCTATGGTTCGAAAGCATCACGCAAAGTTGCTGTGTTAGAAACTTAATCCCCAATGCAAAAGTTGTGAGGTGGGATCCTTAGCAGGGGAAAAAGTTATGAGAATTTTATCCATGTAAATGGATTGAGGTGGCTGTCATGAGAATAAATCCACTCTTGCTCTTTCATATGCACACTCATTCTTCCTTTCATCTTTAACCCTGGGGTGATAAAGCAAGAGAGCCCTTGCCATTTGAGACTCCTTGACCTCCAACTTCCCCCTCTTCAATACGGTGAAAAAAAACCTGTCAGTATTATAGCATGCCAAAATGGACTAAAACATTAGAATACCTTATTTTCATTTCTGAGATTTCAGGAAACATATATGTACTACCTAGTATTTCATTAATTCATCATTCATTTATTTATTTTGAGTTTCTGCCATAGGGCATATTTGCCAGAGAGAGACAGAGACAATGAGAGGGAAAGTGAGATATCCCCTCCACCCCCCGAGGGGTGATGGCCACGTCAAAATCCCTACTTTTCCATTCTCCTATCGGAATTTTGAACATGCATGCACAGGTGCCCAGCATGATTTTCAAGCCACTGGGTCCGGGATTCAAACTCTGGTCAGCCATGCAACAGTCTAGTGCCTTAACCACTACACCATCTGCTGGCTCATATCTTTTATTTTGAATCCATAGAACCCAATATATTTTATATTATATTATAATTATTATTATTATTACCTTGTTATTCTCAAAATTATACCATAAATTTTCCTTTGTAGAGATTAAATTTCTCTTTTCAAATAATTGAGTTTCTATGTTACTGATAATAAAGCATTAATTTTTCACGTTAGCATTCATTCGATTCATTACCTACTCAATATGTTTTCTCTTTTACATATGTGTGCTTTACTTTAAATATGGCTTATGGAGTACATTTTAAATGATAATAAAGATCAAAAACTATTATTAGATTTATATTGATATACTTATAAATTTTCCAGGAAAATAGTTTTACCAGAAGGAAAATGCATTAACTAAATTTTTATTGTTCTGAAAATGAATACTTAAATAGCTATCATAGAATAAAAATGATAGATGCCATTTAAAAATTACATTTAAACTATTTAGACAAAAAAGAATATATGCTTTGTCTACGTCCTTTTAGCTGGTGTCCTTATAGTCTTTTTGTTCATCATCAGAATTCCAGAACAGTTTTCTATTTACTATTGTCTTCCCACAGCAGGTGGGAGTTCAACCTACTCACAGGCTGCATTTGTATCGTGTTTAAAGCTCAGCTGGTATAATTTACAGTGTTCTACAGAGCAGTGGTTCTCTTTACGTGTATGGCTTAGAAGATACTTGCAAGAGAGACTTACGTGAACTTTTAAAGCACAAGCAGCTGATACTTTGCAAGTAATTATACAATTAACACACACTTCCTAGTCCATTTTTGGCAAATATCAAAAATAAATAAATTACTGAATGAATAAAAACACACTCTCTTGCACTATTTTTAATGCAGGTAGGAGAGATGAAAGAAGAGTTATCACTGTATTAATGTCTTTGTATATATGCTCACAACAGTCAAAATATGTAATTAAAAAATTTTTTAGGTTAAAGCTCTTAAAATCTTAGTAAATTATTGGCCTTTTTAATTTCTGAAACTGCTAATTAATTCATAATAAGCACATTTTTTAAAGTGTTGTCTCCAAACACCATGTGGAAAATAATTGCAGATTTAATGAACTCTAGTTTCTATTTACCGGTCAGATATTTGATTTCAAAGCAGAGTAATGCCCAGGATTTGTCTGTATGGCTTATTTTCTTATTACACATGTAAAATCATGCCGTCTATGGAATCTTGTAAATAAAATAAATCATTAGTATGTGATTTCTTTAGGGGGTAACTATGTCCACAGACATATGGGAAAAAAAATACATTGCTCTGCTGTAGAGACACATGAAAATCATGAATGGCTCTTAAATTACCTTCTAAAATTTTACTATTTAGATCTTAAGAGACCAAATTTGTTCTTTAATAAAATAATCTGTGTGTTAATAAAAATGGATAATTTCAGGTATTTCATTCATGCGAAATCCTCGCCTGTCCAGTTGATTTCGGGGAGTTCATTCATGCGAAATCCTCGCCTGTCCAGTTAAGGCCCCGGACTTTTATTTAATTTGAACAAAGGTGAATAAGCCCCATAGTGTGCTTACTTGATGGCTAGAATAGCAATATAAAAAGTACAGTATAAAACTAAATATCAAGCTAAGTAGTACCAAAAGAAAAAAAAAATGGTTTATGATACAGTATCCAGATCATTTTTTTTTTCTTTGTCAGGCCATATATACAAAGTCAAATGTGGACCATCTCATCACATCATTGTTTGGACTACATGTGAGATAACGGCTAATTTGATTATCTTATTGAATTAACTAGGTGATTTTGGAAAAGAAGTGATATATTTATTCAGAATATGCTTTTTGCCATCTGCCACGATGCGTGTGTGATCCCAGATACTTAGGTCAAAGTAGGAAGAATGTGAATTTGAAGACAGATCGGGCAACTTCAGGAGATCCAGTCTCTAAAATACATAAAACACACATGCGTGCACAGAAGTGATCACACCCGCTTTCTGAACTGAAAGGTTAAAATGAAGAATGAGAGGCAAGGAAATCAAATAACTGAGCAAAAATAAAGTTTTTGAGAAATGTAATGGGGATAAGATACTAAACCATAGAAGGAAGCGCTGATAAAATATCACACAGGTATACAGTCATTCATTTTGCTTGACACGCATCTTAGAGCAGCAGATAAAAATGTCCTTCTGTGTATTTATACATCTTAGTGAAACATATTATTACCATAGAAACCAGGAGCAATGTAGTTACTGTCAACTATCACTCTGTGAATGAAGATAAACAAAAAAGAAGAAGAAAAGAAAGATCTGTACCTTTTTAAGGTATTTTCAGAAATTCGACACAATAGAGGTGAATGACACGGTAATCTAAAATAAATGACATCCTAACTATTAATAAAATGGATCTCTTTATTACTGGTTAATGAAAGATAGATAATTATAGCCGATTTGACTGAAATTGAACCCCTTTTAGTCTCTTTGAAATGTTTGTCAACACTTCATAGTGAACTCCCCCCAATAAACCATCTGCTTAAAATTTACTCAAATCCATTATAGTAACTTGTCCTAAATCTGCAGAACAAGCAAGAGGATTTATGTGATCTGTCTACTGAAATATTGCACCTAATAGTTCTTAAATAAATCAGATTTTATTAGTCATATACCTTATTTTTATTGATACTACAGCTCTGTCTTTTTATCTAGAAAATAAATAGCATAGCATGAAGAAATCATGAGTAGCCAAATTATGTAAAAGTGTACATTTTTTTTCTCTTTCACTGCTTGATCATCAGGTAGGTTTTTCAAATTATAATTTCCAATTTACACATAATCATTGTACATTTTTGTGCCTAGTTGGTTCATAAGGATTCCTAAGTACATTAGAATTTTATCAGCTGGCCCAATTTGAACCAGATAGCAATGTCTCTAGCAATTTCCTTTTTTTCAAAACTTCCTATAGCTTAGTTCATTGCAAATGCAATGATTATTGGATAATTACCTAATCATCTGATACTGATTTTTAAAGGTAAAAATACTAGCTTGGTAGCAATCATTAGTTTATTTTTTGAGAGATTTTTGCTATGGGGTACATGCACTCACAGAGAGAAAGACAGACAAAAAAGTGAGAAATCACCCCCCCAGGGCAGATGGCCACACTGCAATCCCTTCTCCTCCATTCTCCTCTCAGGATCTTTGGTTTGCACAAACATGTACCTAGCATAAGCCATCTGGTCTGGGACTTGAACAGCAATTGGCTACTTAGGAGTCCAGAGACATAACCATTATGGCATCTGCTGGTCCCAGCACTTACGTTTTTAATTTGTGACTGAGATGAAAGTTTGTAGACTTTGACTTCATGATCTCATTGTCTTCCCATGGGCATATTGTTCACACCGTACAAATTGAGCACACGGTGGCCTAATGGAAGTTGCACACCATGATTTGATTTTGATTATGCTTGGATTATTAAGGATGGCATGAACAATTGAAATGAGGGGAGGAAAGCATAAATCATTAAATGTTTTGATTATAAACTAGTACTTGGTGTTCTTTAGTGATCACATACAGAGTCACAATTTTATAGAGTATAGGGACAAGGCCAACAGGTGATGTGGAGGTTATGGTAGCTGGACCCCACATGGTCAACTCTGCAGTTTTAGTTTCAGACTGCTGGCTCATAAAAATGCTCCAGGCACATGTGCATGCATGCCCAAAATCCTGAGAGGAGAATGGAAAAGAGAGGTTTGAGGTGTGGCTAACCTCTTCCTTTCAGGGATGATTTCTCACTTTCCCTCCCCCGATGTCTCCTATGTCTCTCTCTGGTGAGCACAAAGGCAATGTGGTAAAAGGGACCAAAAAAAAAAAAAAAAAGGGAATACAGGAACAAAAATTAAAAGTTGAAGGAATCCTTAAGACATCTTTTAACTAAAAATTTCTAAATGCGCTTGTAATTAAAACATCTGGAAAGTATTTTTTTTTACTTATCTGTTTTTATTGTTATTATTTATTTACTTTGCTATTTTTAAGAATAATACTGGGATTCCATCACTAGACAGATCTAGAGATTCTTATTCATATATCTGTGGTAGGGTCAGGGTCTGAGTATGTCTCACATGACTATTGTGATTAGCTAGGCTTATATTAAGGCCAATTCGACCAATTAACCAGAAACTTTGGCTCATCTTACCTGACACTTTGGCTTATTTTGTGAATATGTTTGATGTTCAGAATCATCTAGACTTCTCATTGACAGAAACTATAGGGTAGCACAGTTTTATTAGTAGTATTCTAACATGAGATAGGAGAATATTTGTTTCATTTTACTAAAACATGTGGGGGGCCAGCAGGTGGAAAAGTGGATAAGGCACTGGACTCTCAAATAGCCAACTCTGATTCACGTCCCAGACCTGGTGGTTTAAAAATTATACCAGGTGTATGTGTGTGTGTGCATGCTCAGAATTCCAAGAGGACACTGGAGGAGAAATGATTGTGGCATGGCCATTCAACTGGGGGGTGGGGGTATTTTCTTACTTTCTCTCTCTCTATTTCTGTCTCTTTCTCTGGTGTGCACACTTGCCATACAACAAGAAAAAAAAAAAGACATGGAAGTAAATGTTCATTTGTATTTCCATTCAATTCACTTTTACCTTCAAAAAATATTTTAATTTCTTTAAGGTTTGAAATGTGTGATTGTTGCTTGGGCACATTTGTGTGCATGTCCAAGATCCCAGGAGAATGGAGGAGGTAGGATTATAGAGCAGCCATCTTCCCTGGGGATGATTTCTTGCTTTCACTTTCACTGACTCTGTCTCACTCTCTCTGGTGAGCACATGTAACCTAAGGCAAAAACAATCTCTTTAAAAAAAAAAAATCATGCCCAGCATGAGTGCATGCATGCCCAAAACCCCAGGAGGCGACTGGGCGACCGGAGGAGAAGCGATTGTGGCATGACCATCCTTGCTGCTGCTGCTGATTTCTTACTTCCCCTCTCTCTCTCTAACTCTGTCTCTCTGGCGAGTACACTTGTTCTATAGCAAAAAAAAAAAAAAAAAAAAACCTCTCAAAAAAAAAAAAAAAAAAAAAAAGGAGGGTTGGAAATACCATTCAATTCTTATTTACTTTCAAAAATTATTTTAATTTCTCTAATATTTGAAATGCGTGACTGGAAATGAGCTAGAGAACAAATTATTAGGCCATGTGTAATAGAACATACATTGGTGGACTTTAGCTTATTTTTTTATTAATTTACATCTTGATTTATTTAACAAGAGCTTTCCATGACATATGTTATCTGCCTTGCTTTTTTTCTAAGCACTTAACAAAATAGTGATTAATATGATCTAAATAGCCTTATTAGTTAAGTGCTATTTCTATCATTATTTTACACTTTAACTGAAAACACAAAGATGTACTATTAAGTTTTTTTCCCCCAAGAATATACTGCTGATAAAAATTAGAACAAGAAGGGTTTAAATATTATGTATTCTCTTACTCATGATTCTGTGTGTTTAAGCACTGATTCAGAAAATCTGCCTTTAAAATGAAGGTTATTTGTTTATGATAATGGTAATGGTATGATATGGTAATGTCGTTGTCTTGACTGATGTGTATTATGTTCATGCTAGGAAAAACCATGTTGTACATTGTAAAGATGCATAGTGATTAAACGTAAATAATAAATAATAAATTAATGTTTAAGAAGAAAATCTACCTTTAACATGTGTATGAAAAAAAAATGTGCAACATTACAATGATCAACAGTTTTTTTTTACATTTTTTTATTTCATTTTCTTTTATACATTCAATCACATTATTTAGCTTACAAAGTGAATATTTCAA
>NW_006203855.1:284616-366933 GCF_000334495.1 Tupaia belangeri chinensis
CTGGGGGGTGGGGGTATTTTCTTACTTTCTCTCTCTCTATTTCTGTCTCTTTCTCTGGTGTGCACACTTGCCATACAACAAGAAAAAAAAAAAGACATGGAAGTAAATGTTCATTTGTATTTCCATTCAATTCACTTTTACCTTCAAAAAATATTTTAATTTCTTTAAGGTTTGAAATGTGTGATTGTTGCTTGGGCACATTTGTGTGCATGTCCAAGATCCCAGGAGAATGGAGGAGGTAGGATTATAGAGCAGCCATCTTCCCTGGGGATGATTTCTTGCTTTCACTTTCACTGACTCTGTCTCACTCTCTCTGGTGAGCACATGTAACCTAAGGCAAAAACAATCTCTTAAAAAAAAAAAAAATCATGCCCAGCATGAGTGCATGCATGCCCAAAACCCCAGGAGGCGACTGGGCGACCGGAGGAGAAGCGATTGTGGCATGACCATCCTTGCTGCTGCTGCTGATTTCTTACTTCCCCTCTCTCTCTCTAACTCTGTCTCTCTGGCGAGTACACTTGTTCTATAGCAAAAAAAAAAAAAAAAAAAAAAAAAAAAAAAAGAAAAGACATGGAAATATAAGTTGTGTAATTCCATTCAATTCTTATTTACTTTCAAAAATTATTTTAATTTCTCTAATATTTGAAATGCGTGACTGGAAATGAGCTAGAGAACAAATTATTAGGCCATGTGTAATAGAACATACATTGGTGGACTTTAGCTTATTTTTTTATTAATTTACATCTTGATTTATTTAACAAGAGCTTTCCATGACATATGTTATCTGCCTTGCTTTTTTTCTAAGCACTTAACAAAATAGTGATTAATATGATCTAAATAGCCTTATTAGTTAAGTGCTATTTCTATCATTATTTTACACTTTAACTGAAAACACAAAGATGTACTATTAAGTTTTTTTCCCCCAAGAATATACTGCTGATAAAAATTAGAACAAGAAGGGTTTAAATATTATGTATTCTCTTACTCATGATTCTGTGTGTTTAAGCACTGATTCAGAAAATCTGCCTTTAAAATGAAGGTTATTTGTTTATGATAATGGTAATGGTATGATATGGTAATGTCGTTGTCTTGACTGATGTGTATTATGTTCATGCTAGGAAAAACCATGTTGTACATTGTAAAGATGCATAGTGATTAAACGTAAATAATAAATAATAAATTAATGTTTAAGAAGAAAATCTACCTTTAACATGTGTATGAAAAAAAAATGTGCAACATTACAATGATCAACAGTTTTTTTTTACATTTTTTTATTTCATTTTCTTTTATACATTCAATCACATTATTTAGCTTACAAAGTGAATATTTCAACAGGTGAACATTTCTCCCTAGTCCAGTTGATAAAACTATAAAATATCTTACAGTTTTAATTTGGAATCCTTAAAGCAATAATCTTGTCAAATAAAAATTGTGATGTCATAGTTACTTTATAGATAATCCACATACATAGATACTTATAAATCCTAATGTACTTACTTATCAATCTATTCTCAGTGTTCTATATTCATCATGGAAAATTCATTCTTTCTTTTGAATGTGATTCTGAATAATTTCTTGGTCTTTTCTCTCTTAGACTAAATACTCCTAGTTGCCAACATTTTTTCTGGTATCTCCACCTCCTTTTTTTTTTTTTTCCCACCTCTGTTTTGACTGAGAACTTTGCTGAAGTCCATGTCACAAAATTCATCATAAAGAAGAATATATAAATGCATCCAAGATACTAGAGCTTAATTGAGTCAACTGGAAATAGTAAAGCATGACTGAGTTTAATCCTTCAAAAGCCAGGAGATACAGTATGAGGAAGAAAGAAACAAATATTATTTATTTATTTCGGCTATTGTAGAAAAAGAAGTACCACAGACTAAAGTGGCTTATTCAACTACAGAAATTGTTTCAGTTCTTTAGGCTAGAATTCATAGCACAGGTGTCTGTCTGATTGATTTCTTCTGAAGGCTTTCAAGAAGGTTCTGCTCTAGGCTTGTCTTCTTGGATGGTGGGTGACTGTTCCCTGTATAGGCGTCTCTTCATGTTTTCTTTCTCGGGATGACTCTTTGTGTATGAATTTCCCCTTTATATAAGGACAGTGTATATATTGGTGTTTGCCCTGATGACTTCATTTGAATTTGATTACCCCTGTAAAGGGTCTAATTCCAGTTAAAGTTCATACTCCGTCATACTGGAGGTTAGAATTTCAACATAGGAATTTTAGGGGGAACAATTCAACACATGTTGTATTTCCCAAGCCTACAATTAATGTAGGCCTAAAAAGTTCTGTGAAATCATAGCAATATTCTCCAGTATCCTGTATGATGTCAGAGATTGGCTTTTATTTATTTATTTATTTATTTATTTATTTATTAATGAGAAAAAGAAAAATAGAAAAATCAACATTTAACCTACATGATATTCCTAGGAGTATTATTCTTTGTAGCCACTCATGTTATAGCTGCATGCAAGCTGCCACATTTCAAATCTTTGGCCTGCCTGGACTTCCTTTCTGTGTGTGATGCTAGTGGCATAGCACGCCTACTTGAAAAAAAGGAGGGAAACTGCAGATCACATGCCTCAGTCACCTGATGTCCTCCTCTCTTTCATATGGGAATCAGGAGCTTACTTATTTCTCACAGAACTAGAGTTTCACTCTTTGGTATTAATTTACAACGATAGGCTTCATGTATTTTAAAATGTACATCTTAAAAACCTGGTGTCAGCATGGTATTTCCTTTCTGTGTGCATGTTATTCTCTACTAATCAGAATTAGACACTAAAAGATAAAAAAGAGCAAATAGAGGTACATTTAGAAAATTAAAAATGTGTACATAATAAAAAAACATAAACCCTATCTCTCAGTGAACATATAGATTGGACCCCTGATCTTGCTGTTCGTTTTCAAGATGAGATTATATGATTTCTAATTATTTGTAAAGTAATATTACTTTTTTTCCAACTCTCATTTTATAGCCATTATTTTCTGCATTCAGAGTTGGAATCTGTTATTCTCTATGAATATGTATGTGCATGCGTGTGTTGATGTGAGACAATGTTAAAATCTTAAACTGTTATTTTGCAATCACTATGAATAAGTGTCATGCCCTAACATAAAGGACAAAGAGCTGGTCACTGTCATCTCTATTATAGGATCTCCTGGAGTCTCGATGGTCAGAAACTTGTGTATGTGTTTTATAGCATTTTCCCTGATGCTTGACAACACTAGTTGTCAAGTTCTTCCTAATGTTAATGGATTAAAATTACTTAATTATGATATTTGTATTATGCAGATCCTGAGAACAATAGAGTTCTTCTTCATATCTTCCTTCAGACTTCTGAGACTTGAATGTAGATTTTTTTTAAAGAGAGATTTTTGCTATAAGGCTGGTGTGTGGTCTTCAGAGAGCTAGAGAGAGACAAAGAGAGACAAAGTGGAAAATCATCCCGCAGAGGGAATGCCAACACTGCAATACCCTCTCCTCCAGTATCCTCTTGGGAATTTGGGCACGTACACACATGCACCTGGTGTGAGTTTCATGTCGTTGGGTCCAGGACACAAACCATGGTGGGCTATGTGTCAGTCCAGCACCATAACCATTATGCTACCTGCCAGCTCCTAGAATGTAGGTTTTGAAATGATCACTCAACTCATAGAAACTTGTTATAGAAATACAAACAGTTGAGCATATTACTTACTCCAAGTTCAAATTCCTTCAAGGAGAGAAAATAAAACAGCAGCATGTGTCTTGCCCTACCTAACCTTATAAACCACCTCTCTCCACACCCACTTTCATCCCAAATTCATTCCTAACTAAGTCTCCATAATTATATGCAAAATGTAAATATGATTCCAATATATCTTCTCTTAAGGTTACTTTGAGTGTCCACATTGCCTTCTGATGAAATTGCAATCTTTTCACATTTAAAAACTTTCATGTTCAGGGCCAGCAGATGGCGTAGCAGTCGTGTTGCTGGACTTACATGTGGATGACTGCACTTCCAAGTCCCAGCCTAGTGGCCTGAAAATCATAGCTGGTGCATGTCCATGTATGCCTAAGATCCCAGGAAGAGAATAGAGAAGGGATTGTGGCATGGCTATTCCCCGAGGAGTGATTTCCTATTTTCCCTCTCACTGTCTCTGTCTTTCTCTCTCTCTCTCACCCCTGGCAAGCATACATGCCCTAAGGCAAAAATCTCTTAATAAAAACCCCACACAACTTTTGTATTCTAAGCTTCTGTCTTAAAAGCACTATCCTGTTCTTTTTCTCCATTCATAGGTCTTTCTTGGAGAGCTGTCTGTTCAGCTAATCTGCCCATTTTTTTAATTGGGTTGTTTAATTTTATACACTGTAAAAACGAACAGTGATAAAATATAAATTTTAAAATTAAAATTTTTTTCTAAAAGCCTGTCATTGTGTTCTATAATACAGCCATGTTATAAAACTAGAAGGATTTCTGAATGAGTCACAGCTTTTTCTGTTTCTTTTTACATGCTGATTTCTTACCTTAATCAAATTGTCATCACATCATTTTTTCATTCCCTTCCACCAGGTTAAACTCCTTGGTGAAGCTCAGCAATTCAAAATGAAATATAACAGGTTGTGGATTCATGAACTTGGCTGAGCAAAGACTGTAAATATATTTTCTGTAATTCACTAAGAATTATTCTATAGCTATAATTTACTTGAAGTTTTCTCATGTCTGAAAGAGTACGGTTGTTTTACTATTTCATAAATATTTAGCAAAATTTGAATTAAATTAATTTCTATTACGATTCTGGCAAATTTACTAAAACTGTGAATAGTAAATTCTTAGTTTCTTAGCTCTTTCATATATTCTCATTTTTTACTTATTCAGACTTTTGTCTCTTACAATTATGTACTGAACAGTCTTTACTATTTGTTGAAACCATAATTGTGAAAAATCTGTGCATATTCTACAAAAGTCACCTTAATCTTACTTATATAATCCTAATAAAAGAAAAAACATGTATACATTAAATATAATATTGCTCTTTAAATACTTAAGTTTTAGTTTACATCATTCTGCTAATAAAACGAATAAAAGTCATTTTTTTATTAAGGTATATTTACTAGTGCCTTTCATTGGCCTAACTTCACAATTAATCTAGTCCTAATTGTTAGTACATACAGAATTATTTTACCTTATTTAAATAATAAGTAATTTATAGTTTTCACTAATTCAAATAGACTTTTCTCTCCCTCTCACCCTATTTACTCATAGGAGAAAAAGACTGTTTTTCAAAACACAATAGTAGTCTAAGGCATTGTGAAAAGCAGCAATTGATTCATCAATTTTCGGAAACATGTAGCTAGTTGTGCTGCTCAGTATTTAAAAGGTTTTGGCCTGAAGAAATTTCAGAACATTATTCTTAATGCATTTCTTATGATAAGATGTACTGATGCACTGAAATTATAAAATGTAAGCTCAGGGGGACAAAAGACTCATTCATTACGGTCAGCCAGTATTAATAATAAAGAAGTATTAACTGTCCTGAGAAAACATTCACATCAAAAATGCTTCTATTTTGCATGTGTCTCGATGCTAATCATGGCCAGACTTTATTTTACTAAGTATTACATTTGACAGATTCATTGAAAATGGTGGTTTCTGTTGTTTTTGTAATGCATTTGAAATTTAGTTTTGCTAACAAAAAATGCAAAACAATCAACCGTCTAGAACAGAATAAAGAAACAAGAAAATGTAAAGTGCTAGTGGGAGTCACAGTTCAATAATGTAAATGTAAATGTATTTCTAGTTACACGTAGCATGAGTCGTATGCCACATAGAACACATTCTAAGTGCTTCAGAAAATACATCTGTAGTACCTTCATTTTCCATAAAAGATTTCCATTCTTATTCATGTTATTTTGCATGTTCGGTGAGTGTCAATGATATCAATCCTATACCTGAATCACTGTAAGGAAAATGTCTGTTGTTTCCATTTGTTGTGGTTAATTTAGTAGAAAATAGCTAACCCCTTAGGGTGTGTTGTGAATTATACCTACTTGTTATTGCCCAATGTTTGAAGGAATGTACCAGGCAAAAATAATTTACCAACTGACAAATGTGACCAGATAGTATCTCTGTAATAGTGTCAACTTAATTTACTTTCATATTTCTCTATGCTATAAATTTTAATATTTCCCTAGGAGAGAAATTTATAGATTATTTTTTCTCCTTAAATGTACAGTGTTTCTTAGGACAATGCTTGTAATGGTTAATTTAAAATGCAATTATTAATTAAGAAGTCTCATTTTGTATTCTATTTTCACATTACGAGAGGGAGAATTGAAAAGAAAACACTTTCTATCAGCACAGGGTCTTCAGGATACTAAAAAGTGCTGATTTGACTGACGCTTTGATTTTTAGGGTCAATATTCCGCATGCTGACACTGACTGAGAGAGGCTGGGCTGTTCTGTAATGAGGCCCTCAGGGTTTGAGAGACCCTGTTCTGTGATGGCAGTTGTGAACTCCGGAGGCCTTTAATGCAAGGAGAGAATCTCAGTGTGAATTCAAAATGAAAGGGAATTTTTTTTTCCGATAAGAGTTTATAAAGAGAAGTATAGGTAAGAACCTGGAAGTTGAAAAAAAGGAAAAAAGGTAAGAAAATTCAACTTTTTAAAATTCATATAAATTCAGTAATTTGGGTATTATAGAAGGAACGTTTTTGTTAAATATTGTTCTGATTGGACAGAAAGATAATACTGACTGATTAACGTATCAAACACAGAAATTTGTGGAATAAGTACATAAAATCTGTAAGCAGGAGGAACAATCTATTTAGCTGCTGTATCGGTTTCCCAAGGCAATTGTAATGAAATAACACATAATGAGCAGAAGAAAGCAGCAGACCTTTGCTATCTCACAGTTCTGGAGACCAAAATTCCCACATCAAGGAGTTGGCAGGGCCATATTTTTCCTAACTTTGCTAGCTTCAGGTGGTCACTCAGCAATCCTTGGCTTTTAGCTGCAGTTTTGTAATTTCTATCTTCTCATGGCTGTCTCTTCTATGTTAGTATCTATGTCTCTGCTAACCTCCAGGCAAAACATCAATCCCAGTATTTAGGACCTATCCTAATCTTGTATGATATCACTTTAATTTACTTATATCTGCAAAGACTCTATATCCAAATAAAGTGGCATTGCTGGTACTTGGGATTAGAATTTAAGCATATCTTTTTAGAGAACCTAATTCATCCTTTAGCTACTCAGTATAAAAAAATTGAACAGGGATACAGATAGTTATTTGGATAAAATCGATTGGGAAATGAGAATATATGAAACAAGGTGAAATGTCCCTAAATATACATTTGTGAAAATGAGAGAAGTGTTTTTGAAACCTAGAAGAAGGTTCAGTAATAATGATGGCTACAATCACTTACTTGGAAGACAGCTTCCATTAAAAGACCTAGGTCCCAAACCAGTCTCTGCTACTAGCAGGGCTAGGATAAAACTTACAAGACTCTGGTGTCTTGTAAAATTGAATTTATTGTGGAAAAAATGTATTCTGCTTTTGTATGTAGACTAAGAAGAACATAGCACACTTTATGAGGAATCCCTGCCAAATGTATTTAACTTTAATATAATCAATAATAAACAATCATATATTCCGTAACTTAGATTCACTCTTTAGAAACTTAGCCTCAATTCTTCCACTATGTAGATGGTATGAAAGACAAAACAAACAAACAAACAAACAAACAAAACAAAACAAAAAACAGGAAACTTTCTAACAGTTACTACAATAAAAATAAAACATAATCCTTGTTTGGATTGTGAATTGATTTTCAGAAATTTGAATCTGAGCTATTATATTAAATACTCACAGTGATAAGTTTAAATTTCCAGAGGTGATCATTGTATGGCGTGACGAAGGAGCCTGTCCTTTGCAGATGTATAGTAAGTAGTTAAGGATAATGAATTGTGATGTCTACAACTAGCTCTCTCATTTTTAAGACTAAGTATGGGGACCAGCCCTTAGCATAATGGCTATGTCGCTGGACTTCCATGTAGTTGACCTCAGTTCGAGTCCCAGACCCGGTGGCTTAAACTCATGCCGGGAGCGTGTGCATACATGCCCAAGATCCCGAGAGGAGAATGGAGAAGGGATTGTGGCGTGGCCATCCCCCCTGGGGGGTGATTTCTCACTTTCTGTCTCTCTGTCTCTCTGTCTCTCTCTGTCTGTCTGGCAAGCGCCTGCGCCCTTTGCAAAAAAATAAAATAAATAAATAAGTATGTCTTCAAGGAAGAAAAAGAAAAGGAGAAAGAGAAACAATGTAAGCGTTGCTGAATCTAGGTGCAGGGATGTTGGGGGAAAATGATATTATTCTCCTTGGATTTATACTCAGAACCAGTTTTATTTAGCTTCATTATTTCTAGGAGAATATGTCTACAACAAAGGCAGCTAGGAGATCATTACTAAACAAAATTTACACAAAGACATTTGAAATATCTCTTGGACTTTGTAATGTAAATGTCAAAAAAAATTGTCAAGAAATATAGAAATAATTAGACAGAGAGGCGTACTATCTTTTACGACTGAAATCTAATGGTAAAGAACATCAGGTCTCTAAAGGATCTGTCAAAGAATAAATGAACAACTGAAACATCACCTAGCAAAAGGTTAATAGAAGTTTCATATCTTGATTTCTCCTTGATTTCTCTTAGGTGCAATCTTGTTTTTAACATAAAGTGCGAAAAACAGAAAGAAGGATCTGAAATTGTTTATTTCCAAGATTAGAAATAATTTTTGTCACTGAATTGTCACAAAGGAGAGACTAAGGAAACTATGAGGAGAAAATGCTCACTTTTCTGCAGAGATAGATTAGACAATTAAATATTTGCTTTCTTTCTTTATCTTATTTCTATGAATCTCTCATTTGTTTTCCATGCATTTTATAATCCTGAATTCACTATTTGAGTCAGAGCCAAGAAGAAACATAAAGCAATATCTGATATAGTGCAATTTACGTTTTGTAACACATCACCTTTAGCAGGTACAATAGAGAAATGTCGAAATGAGAAAGTTAGAAAGTAGATGGAAACAGAAAACAAGGGAAATTGATATGAGTTCATGGTAAGAGAGGTGTTTCTGTTCAGGTGCAACTGAAATTGTTTTATAGCATGTGGATGGACTCTAGCAGCTCTGGTACACACATCTGATCTACTTCATCTATTAATCATTTCGAGAAAGTGGGCTGCACTGCCCTTTTAGAGAACCAGAACGTAACGTATAGTCTGAGATTGTTCCTCGGAACAGGGTGAGGCTTCTGAGTTTTCACTTTAAGATAAGGGGGATGACAAAGTCTCTGCAGCACATTGCCATGACTAGAATAAACTCTGTTCTGAATGAGTGGTTGCAAAAGTTGTAGCTTTTTAAGAAAGTGTTTTGACGCTACTCATTATATATTCTTAATTTTACTTTCATTAAGTGAAAGGAGCCTCTAATATAAATGACTTTTTTTGAAGAGTTTTTGTTTGTTTGTTTGTTTGTTTTTGCCATAGGGCATGTGTCCTCACTGAAGAGAGAAAGAAAGAGAGAGAGAGAGAAAGAGAGAGAGAGAAGTAGAGACAGTGAGAGAAAAGGTGAGAAATCAACCCTCAGCGGCGATGGCTGCACCACAGTCGCTTCTCCATTCTTCCCCTGGGATCTTGGGCATGCATGCATGTGCACTCTGCATGATTTTCAAGCCACTGGCTCCAGGACTTGAACTTTGGGTGGTCATGTGAGAATCCAGCAATGTAGCCACTACACCATCTGCTGGTGCCTAAGTGACTGTTTCTTATGTTACAACATAAACTCTATGTGAGTGAACAGAATAGATATTATTCATAAATCTTTTATTGCATGCATGTGCACTCTGCATGATTTTCAAGCCACTGGCTCCAGGACTTGAACTTTGGGTGGTCATGTGAGAATCCAGCAATGTAGCCACTACACCATCTGCTGGTGCCTAAGTGACTGTTTCTTATGTTACAACATAAACTCTATGTGAGTGAACAGAATAGATATTATTCATAAATCTTTTATATGCAGGAAATACCATTAATTAAACTTTTTCTATAATTAGGGAAACAAATAACACCTAGTAATAACAGCATTATATTTTTATCTTCTAATTCCTGTAGTCCATCCTGCAACCTGTTTCCTACAACAACTTAGTCGATGCTCATCACACTGAATGTTTAGAGTTATTAATGAGTCAGTTACTTAGTATTAATTTATCTGTTTCATGCCAAAATGTTTATTCTAGTTACACTTATCATTGCAATCATGTACTTTAGATAAAGAACATGTGAATTGGTTCATAGGAATAGAGAAAAATAAGTCCTTATCTTAATGAAAACTGAGTTGAGTAACATTTAAGAAATGATAACAGTAATTTGCTAATCATGCTAGCTGAATAAATATGAGTACCAAATGATAAAATATGTTTTTAATTTTGAAAGTTGTTTCTTATGTCTATTTCAGACGTCAGTTCTTGTATTTATCATCAATGCTAAAAAATATGTAAGATCTGGGGATTTATTAGTGAGCACCAGAGCATACTTCATAAGTTCACTGAGTCATATTGTCACTACATTATCGTCCACTAATTTCATAGAAATCATACTGTTACATTAAAATACCATTCTGCTTTAAATTAATTCACGTAATAATGTATAGCTTGGTTCTTTGTAACTACTTCAGTCATCATTCTTTGATATTTATGGAATCTTTCTTTTCTTATTTTTTTCTCCTCTTCTATCAAAAATAAATTTTATTACCTTGCTTCTTATAAATTCTTTCTTATATGCATGGAAAACCCCTGTTGCACACTTTCTCTGCTAAGGTTTTATTTGGGAGTCTTTTGATGGCATAGTAATTTTATTCTGTTCAAATGTGCTCAGTACTTACTAGATATCTAGTTTCAATTTCCCAGCACAAAAGAAAAATTGGCTTCTATTTCTACACATCCTTGGCTTATAGAAAAAGAGAAAAATATTGCCAGCCACACTGTATTTGCACCTTCTGTCATTTTCCGATAAGTGTTCTTCTCAAGGAGAAAAAAATTATGCCACCTGTTAAATTTATAACATTAGAGTACATTTAGTTTATTTATGAAATTCAATCTAAAATTGGCATAGTTCTGACACAAATTATTGCTAATAAATTTAAATGATCAAATTTGATTTTCCTTCATAAATTGTAAAGCATTTTAGAAAATAAAATTATCGTTCCTTACAAAACGAGTTAGTGATTTCTCCTGAGTTATGCACCACTGTGAAATGGTTAACAAAAACCCCAATAAATAACAAATATCATCCCCAATTATACTATGAATCATCAGGAATGCACTCAGCTGCAAGTAACTGGAAAAGCTAACTTTCATGACTCAAATAAATTGGATTTTATTTTTTCATTCACAAGAAGTATAAAAGAGGCAATTGCTGATGTTGGATCAGCTGTTCAATACTGTTGTTAGAGATGAAAACTCTTCCTGGTTTTTTATTCCATCTGATGACTGTGACCTCATTGTCACAAGATGTTCTTGCAGCTCCATTCATATCCATTATTTTTAAAAATAGACTAGTCTTTAGAACAGTTTTAGGTTCACAGAAAAATTGAGCAGAAAGTACAGAGATTTCTCATATACACCTGTTCTCACATATGCATCTCCCATTGTCAACATTCCCCTACCAGTGCAATCAATTTGTAACAATGGATAAAGTTACAGTGACATAACATTAATACTCAGAGTTCACAGTGTTGTACATTCTATGTGTTTGGACAAGCGTATAATGGCATGTATCCACCATTATATTATTATACAGTGTAGGGTCACTGACCTAAAAATCTTCAATGTTCCATCTATTCATTACCGCTTTCCCCAAACCCCTGGAGCTCACTGATCATTTCATTATTTCATAGTTTTGCCTTTTACAGAATGTCATATGATTGGAATCGTGTAGGATGTAGCCTTTTCAGATCGGAGTCTTTTACTTAGAAAGAGACATTTAAATTTCCACTATGTCTTTTCATGACTGGATAGCTCATTTCTTTCTAGCACTGAACAATATTCCTCTGTCTGGATGTACCATGATTTATGTATCCATCCACCTCCTGAAGGACATCTGGGTTGCTTCCAAGTTCAGGAAATTAATCATAAAGCTGCTATAAATATTTTCATGCAGGTTTTTATGTGAACATAAGTTTTCAACTAAAATACCAAGGAGTATGATTACTGGACCATATGTTAAGAGAATATTTAGTTTTCTAAGAAACAGCCAAACTGTCAAAATGTCTGTACCACTTTTCATTCCCACAAGCAATGATTTACAGTGTTCTGGTGCTCCACATTCTTGTCAGCATTTGGTGTTATCTGTGTTCTTGGTTTTGGCCATTCTCGTGGGTGCAAAACGCATCACTGTTTTAACATATCACAACTCTATATCCCTGATGGTTTGTAATATTATTTTCCTTTTTTATTTCCTCTGGAGTGAGGTGTCTTTTAAGGTCTCTGGCGTGTTTTTAAAATTGACTTTATTTTCTTATTGTGGATGTTTTAAAAGTTATTTGTATATTTTGAATAACTGTCTTTTATCAGATGTGTTCATTACAAATACTTCTTTTACCAGTGTGTAACTGGTCTTCTCATTCTGTAATAGTGTCTTTTGCAACAGAAAATTTTAATATAAATGTAGTTCAGGTTGTCAATTCTGTCTTTTATAGATCACACCTTTGTAATTATAACATAAAAGTCATTTTTAAGCACTGGATCAAATATTTTTTCAACTGTGTTTTTCCTAGGAGACTTATGGTTTTGCATTTTACATTTAGGACTGCAATGAATTTTGAGTTAATTATTGTAACAGGTTTAAGGTCTGTATCTGGATTCCTTTTTTTCTGGATATTTATGTCCAGCTATCCTAACATCATTTGTTATAAAAAAATTGTGAGGTTGTTATATTGCCTTTGGTCTTCTATCAAAAATCAGTTGAATTTATTCATGATGATCTGCTCTGGGATTTCCATTTGATTCATTGATCTACTTGTCCATTCTTTTACCAGTTTCACAGTTCTTGATTAGTGTAGTTTCACAGTAACTTTAAAAGTCAGATATTGTCAGTCTTCCATCTTGGTTCTCCTTTAATACTGTCTTGGCTATTCTGAGTCTTTTGCCCTTCTGTGTAAATTTAGAATCTGTTTATCAAAATAGACAAGTATTTGCAAAATTTTTGATTAGGTATGCCCTGCATTTATAGATCAATTTGGAGAAAAGCGATATCTTGATATTATATCCCACATGAAGGCAAGAAAAAGACACAGCCAGTTTCATCGTACCTTTTTATTTTGCAAGAAAAATGTCTACTGAACTTAAAACAAAATATTTCATGTACATCCCATTGCTTAAACCTGTGCCATATTTCTACTTTTCAATGCAGAAAGAAAACCAAAATGTGTATTTAACTTTATAGATTCCACATAGAAACAAAAGCAAGAGAAAGGAAGAGAAGAGAACAGGGAGGTTGAAATTAGTGTTGGGTGAGCCAACCTGCAGTGAATGCCACACACTACACAAGGGCTCAATATGCCCCATACAAAAAGAATAAAAATTAATTGGTTCCATCATCATGAACAAACAATTTTCTACCTGATGACACTCCTTAAAAGTCTTCACATAACTTTTATAATAGAACAAGGAGGAATTCATAGTGCCTGCAGGATTTGTGTTTTTATTTATTTTAACTACCAGTGCCACAGAATTGACACATTCCAGGCACTGAGTGCATGTTTGATAAATGAATGAATAAACACCCCTAGGGAGAGGTCTAACACAGTGCAACTATCAGGAATTGTGATGTTGGGAACCAGCAGTTAGCATAATGGCTATGTTGCTGGACTCCCACGTAGTCGACCGTGGTTTGCGTCCCAGACCCGGTGGCTTAAAACTCACACTGGGCGTGTGTGTGTGCGTGCCCAAGATCCTGAGAGGAGAATGGAGGAGAAGGGATTGTGGCGTGACCATCCCCCCTGGGGGGTGACTTCTCGCTTTCTGTCTCTATGTCTCTCTCTGTCTGTCTGGTGAGCGCACGCGCCCTATAGCGAAAATCTCACTCAAAAAAACAAAAAAGAATTGTGATGTTAAAGACAGATAGCTTTCTTAAGTGTAGATTTACCCACCTATTTGTTTATTCTAGAAGAATTTTCAGCTGGTAATATGTAGAAATTATTTTGATAGGTGTTGTGAGAGAAGAAATAAATATAGGAATCTACATTTTAGTCCAAAGGGTTGACTTTTTCTATTGAATTGAAAATAAAAGGATACATACAAAATAGTTAGCTAAAATTGTTGAATATGCAATTAAAATGTAAAGAATAGACACATAAGTAGGCCAGCAGGTGGCATGGAGGTTAAGGCGATAGATCCCAAAGGGCTGGTTCAGGGGTTCAAGTCCCATATCTGGTGATTTGAAGCCAGGTGCATGTGCATGGATACCCAAAATCCTGAGAAGAGTTTGAGGAAGAAGGAATCACCATGGAGCCATCCATTCTTGGGAGTGATTTCCCACTTTTTCCACTTTTTCTCTCTCTGTATCTCTTGTTGACAGCATGTGCCCTATAGCAAAATCTAAAACAAACAAACAAAAAGCCACACAAATAAGTGTTACTAAAGACAGCAAAATAACACAGAGGTTTTGAGGAAGAAATTGCTTGCAATATTGAGGGTCAGAAATAATTTCATAGAAATAGTAACTCTCAGGGCACTTCAGAGCAATGAATGCAAGTATATATTCTCCCCTCTATGACTAGGAAAAATTAGCAACTCCATTCATTATTGCCAGTATATACAGTTGTGTATATCCCAGAGTAAATTCCAATGACATAAAGGAGGCTAAGGAATCAGAATTTATGGTGTAAGAAGATAGGGAGTAAGTACGTGTACGTTCACTTAAATGAATTGCCTCTCTGTAAAGAGCCTACACATCTAACAGCCTTAACAATTAGAGAATAAACATAATGAATGTCCTTAAAGATTAACAGCCATATGTAGCTAATAATTAGAACATGAAAGATAAGATGAGAGACTTAGTTTTTGGGATTTCTTGTTTTTAAGTTTTTCTGTAAGATATATGTCCTTTTAAAAAGAAACAGAGAAAAGGCGAGAAAGAAGGAAAGTGAAAAATCACCCTCCAGGGGTGATGACCACGCCACAGTCGCTTCTCCAGTCTTCTCTTGGGATTTTGGGCAAACAGGCTCATGTATGTGTGATTTTTTAAGCCGCTGGGTCTGGGACTCAAATTATATAGTTGGCCATGTGGGATCCAGTGCCTTAACCACCACACTAACTGCTGGCCTTAGATTTAATGTTTGATACAGCATTATCCAAACTTTTGGAACTGTATCAGACCATTTTTCGTTGTCTCAGGAGGAACCCTGTCACTAGACTGAGGTACATGAGTAATTAAACTACATCCCTCTAAAAATTGATATAATTTGAAGCAAATAACTTGTTCTGAGCAATAGTTCAGATTTTGCGATATGGAAACTGGTCCTCTTTTTTTAAACTCTTTTATGAAAATCCTTGCTTATAATTGTTGTGCTCCTAAAATGTTGCATGTGCAGAGTTTGTGGGAATCAAATTTCCTCCACTGACTTACAATCTATTTTAGCTCTAAAGTCAATGATTTTATCCATGGCTTTTTAAGATGCATTATTTTTATTGCACATTTTCTTAATTTTAATTTTCCTCAAGAGTTTATCTTTCACTTTTATTTATTCCCTCAAAAAATATTTATCCAGCATCTGTTATTGGCCAGACATGGTTCTGGGCCTAGATTCATGCAGTACCTTTTGTCATTTTATCCATTCTATATAGAGTTAGTGAATGTCTAGGATGAGGTTATAAATGCACACAAACAATATGGTCAATGTCCTAAGTGGTGAGTGTTGAAATACAGAGGATTCAAAGAGAATTTAGCAGTTTATATGATTTTGGGATAATGGACTGGAAGCAAAATGAAAACACTGATGATCTTTCTCAATGCTGAGAGGTATTTCTTGGAATACTAATCCAGTTTATCTTTACATTTTTCCAACCATTTTTTCCAACTCTCTTGTATCTCTTTTCTACACCACAAAAGAAAATGATGTTTAATAAAATTATTTTCTTTTCCAAATAAATAATACGTTACCCAACTGTATAAATAGTAAGCAGCTAATGCAGCCTATTATAGCTTTTAATTTTCTTAAATTTGCTGGATGGTCATGTGCTCACCAGAGAGAGGGGGAGAGAGAGAAAGTAAGAAAGTGCCCCCCTCCTCAGCATTGGGTCATGAAATCCCTTCTCTATTTATCCCTCTAGTTGGGATTTGGGGCATGTGCATATATTGCCCACCCTGTTTTGCAAGCCTTGGTCCCAGATGTGGATCACACAGTTGGTCATGTGAGAGTCAGCTGCCACAACCACTATGTGACAGGCTGGCCCCTTATAGTTGTTTTCTATGTAAATAAGAGATTGTGAAGTCAAAAAGGACTGAAATTGATTTAGAACCATCTGAGTTAAATGAAAAACGATATCTCATAGTGATCGAAATTTTGCCACTGTGTGTGTTAAATTGTCTTCTTAAAATGGCTGCAAATTTATGGGAACCAGCAGTTAGCGAAATGGCTATGTCGCTGGACTCCCATGTAGTTGACCGCAGTTCGCGTCCCAGACCTGTTGGCTTAAAACTCACGCCGGGCGCATGTGCGTGCGTGCCCAAGAGCCCGAGAGGAGAATGGAAGAGAAGAGATTGCAGTGTGACCATCCCCCCTGGGGAGGTGATTTCTCGCTTTCTGTCTCTATGTCTCTCTCTGTCTGTCCCGCGAGCGCACGCGCCCTATAGCAGAAATCTCTCCCCCCCCAAAAAAAATGGCTACAAATTTATAAAGGGTGATGGTTTTTTAGGAAGATTTGTAACATCTGGTTTTCATCAACAAATGATATCAGCAATGCTCATGTTAAATAGAAGTATTGAATACAAGTCACATATTCATCATCAAATATTTTGAATATTTAAATTTGGTAATAAAATTATGTTAACGTATTTTAAGTGACATCCAGGGATAATTCAGAGTTAATGACTCCAGGAAGTAGTTAGGCCTTTTAGGACTTGAGGAACAGTTGAAAAGAGCTTGGGTAGTGAAACCTAGAACTAAGGAGAAGGACCCCACAAAACTTGGAAACACTGGTTCTCCCTAATTCCCATGACAATTGTGAGTATTAAATGATAGACTTCTAAACTAAATGATTTAGATGCACTGGGTCTGCCTAGTTCTCATAGCTGTGGTGATTATTACACAATGCACCTATAAGCTCAATGTATTTAAATGTCTCCTTGCGCCTGGTCTGAGTATGCTCTTCTCATTTCGTTATTTTATTATCATTATTATTGTCATCATGAAGAGAATCTAATCCAATATTGCAGTGACTGTTAAGTAGTAAAATCCCACTCAGTGTCAGTATTCTTAACCTCCCTTGAGTGAAGTATAGAAATGGAAACATACATTATAAAATAATATACAGCCACTGCTTACTATTACTGTATTATATAGCTACATTTCATTAATTTATGATAACACATCGAAGGGAAATTAAAATGGAATTTCATTTTTATCTTCAGTTATTAGATAATGCCCATTTACATTGAACTTTTCTAATTTGCAGTGTAAGTTAGAATGCGATTCTCCGGGTATATAATGCAAGACTGAACTTCTAGTGAATATAAATATGCCTCCAAACCTTTTGTACTTTTCAACATATTCACTGATGCATGCTGTGTTTCTACTTTTTACAAGGACAATCAATCTCAGGCTTTTTCAATGTGTCTATTTCCCATGTTACGGACTTCTGCCGCAGTAAACTCACTCTTTATATCGATATAAAATTCACTTACACTGTAAACAAGGGGCTGTTGAGAAGAAAATCATACAAACGGGTATATGTCTTAGCACAGATGGTGTTTTCGTTTCATTGAGTAGCTCTTGTCCGGACTACCACAGCTGCATTTCCAGTTAACTGAAATTCACTTTAAAAGGTTCTTCTAAAAGTAATAGTAGATAACACACATATTTTGAATCAGCCTGACACCTGCTTAAGATGTGTTCTAAAGGAGTTAATTCTATTAATTCTCCAAATAACTTGGTGAGGTAAATATTAACATTAACTTTATTTGTTGACATGTCTATCATTATCCATTAGTTTACTGGAAGGACTCACTGAGTTCAGGAAAAAAAAATGTATATATATGTATACCTGTGGTTAAAATTTATTACAGTAAAGAATATAGTGTAGGAACAGAGGGTGGAAATACATGTATGCTAAGGCGCATGAGGTGAGAAGGAAGCTTTCTTGTCTTCCCTTATACAGGCGGGTCTCTCCCGTAGCAGCCTGCAGGGAAGTACGGGAGCTGGCCTTGGCCAAGGGAGGCTATTTGAGTCTTAGAGTCACAAACCCCTCATGGGGCAGGCTCCAAATCATGCTCCAGTTGCATATAATAAAGACTTAGGATTTACTTTGAACATGCTAACAACATGGCTCCTCTCCATCCACTGCTTTTGACATTTAGAGAAGCATCATTACTAAGCAACTGTGAGAACGTTCTAGCAGTTTAATTATCAGGATTTGACCAAGGGCTATCATGATGATTACACAGTTGAGTAAGAATTGAGTAACACAGATCTGCTGGGTGAACTGTTTCCTCTCAAGGGTGTGGAGTGGTTGAATAACTTATCCAAATAAATTGGCTGCGTATTTCATAAGCTTAACTGCTAACAAACAGGTTTTTTCCTAGCAGCATATGTTAGACATTAGATATCACGCGTTCAAGGGTTGTTCAGAGGCTTGGTGGTTGCATCTGGAAACAGGAGTATCTCTTTTTTTGTCCTAAGAGTTTCAAGGAGCAGGTGACTCTTTTGTCATGGTTATAGAATGTTTCTTCCTATCCACTATCACATCTGCACTCAGTAACACACAAAAGCTGGGAAAAAAAAGTACCTTCCTGTGCTTCTTGCCCTTTTATTGTCATTGTTTAAAAACCAAAACAGAGCATTTGAAGTTCAAACTATACATACTCAATACATACTGAATGCCTGCACTCTGTAGCAGAAACTGTCCATACTCAACATATACTGAATGCCTGCACTCTGTAGCAGAAACTGAAAGACTGGAAGGTACAGTAGCAGGTAGGACAACTATAGACACTAGGAGTGGGTAGTAGGGTGAGGGAGGAAGGGGAACAAGGAAAAAATAAAAAAAGACCTTGAATTGACACGAAAATAAAAAGTTATTTGCTGCTGATAATATATATCGTAACGTCTTTGTCTTGACTGATATGCACTGTATTGGTGATGAGAAAAGCCATGTTGTTTACTATAAAGAAGTATAGTGATTAAATGTAAATAATAATAGAAACATTTAAAAAATACGAACTGACCTTAGTGGTAGATTTTTTGTATTTAGGCAAATAAGCTGTTATTTTAGAAATACATATTCTCAGAAGAAAATAATATTGATTATTACTAATTCAAGAGACTTAAGAAAAAGTATACATTTCATAAAACCTTATTATCTCACTTTCTGATCTTACCAAAAACAACTGTTTTATCTAAACTCATTTTCCACTTGGTACATTTTGTTACTGTATAAATAAGTCGTTGTTATGATGTTTTTACAGTACCTTGGGAAAATGTGAAAGCTAGGTGTCAACAGCTTATACTTCAGCCAATTACAGTAAACTTCACTATTAAATCCATTTCATGATTTCATTATTATTTTAATCCCTGTATTTGCTAAACAGAGAAGAGATTTTTAAGGAGCTTATTATGTCGTAATTATGATATTCATTATTCTATTGCAATTAACAATTGATATGGTTTAAAGGAAAAAAACAAAACACCATTTTTTTAGTAGAGAAACAAGCCTGTGAAGTGAAAGAAATAATTGGACTTTCACAAGTCACCAAAATATCCCTGAGGAGTCCAAATGTTCAACTTCAACTTGGTTTCTTCAATTACCTTTTCCTTAAGGATCTTCAACAAAATATGTTCCACACACTTCCACTTTAAGGTCATTCAGTTCATATTTCTAAATAAGGAAGTGTGTCAACAAATCAAACATTACAGCATTCTGAAAACATAAAGAAAAAAATCAGAAAAAAAGAGAAAAATATCTACGTATGATATTTTTTGAGAGGTTTTTGTTAATAGGGCATGTTTGCTTGCCAGAAAGACAAAGAGAGACAGAGAGACAGAAAGCAAGAAATCGCCCCCAGGCAGGATGGTCATGCCACAATCCTTTCTCCTCCTTCTCCTCTCAGGATCTTAGGCATGCATGCACACGTGCCTGGCATGAGTTTAAGCCACTCAGTCCAGGACTTGAACCATTGTTGACTACGTGGGAGTCCAGCAACACAGCCATTAGATCAACTGCTGGTCCCAATATCTACATATGATATTTAATATATAAAATAGGACAATATACTCTGTATTGTTAAAGTAATTTAGGGCATGTTTCAACTCGTAACACTTGATACAACTTTATATATATATATATATATATATGCACTTGCAGACTTGCAGGAAAGAGAAAGACGGAGAGACAGACGGAAAGTGAGAAATCACCTCCCAGGGGAATGGCCACACCACAATCCATTCTCCTGCATTCTCTTCTCGGGATCTTGGGCACTCATGCACAGGCGCTTGGTGGGAGTTTAAACCACCAGATCCAGGAATAGAACTGTGGTCGACGGAGTTTAAGCCACCAGATCCAGGAATAGAACCGTGGTCGACTACATGGGAGTCTAGTGACATAGCCATTACGCCAACTGCTGGTCCAAACTTACTATAATTTTGAAGTGACTTTCTTACAAATGATGGACCTACCTCTGAACTTAAACTTATGAATTGAAAACTTATGTTTGCCCATTTGGCCAGAAGTGTAGACATTTTAGTACTAAATGAGAAATTTCAATGAGTTTGAATTTCACTAATTTCAATGAGTTTGCACAATGCTTTCAGAAGAAAACAGGCCTTAGGACACCTCTTCCTAAGACACAATATATACAGATACATACTAAGTAAGTAATATAGCCATTATTGGTCTTCATCAGTATACACTAATTCCTTTCAGCAATAACAACTGGTGACTCTGGCAAATCTAATAATACCTATGTGAAGTGATTCTTAATGCTCCTCTTTTCAATGCTTTTCTGCATGTCTTTTCTTTGCGTATGCTATACTATCTATAGTATCTAATTACTTGCATGTCAGTGCTATCCATATTTCAAGCATACCTGCCCGCTTTTCTGTGTCATGATTTAGTCATTCATACCATCACTCATGATTTATTGAATGCCCTGTAGGTTCTGGATGTTAAACTAGGCATGATCGATGAATAATAGCATTGTCTATTTTTAAAAAGTCCAAATCTAATGGATGGGGTTGAGAAGTAGACTAATGATGACAATATTTTGTTTAAGTGCTAAATAGAAAGTGTAAGTTCAGAGAACATATAAACAAGGAGTGCTTGAAACATTTTTTAAGTTTTACTTAACACGAGTAGAAAAAAGGAAGTGCAGATTTCACTTGTCAGCAAAGAGCATGAATGCTAAATGGAGACAATGTGGGGGTTTAGAGGAATAACACAAGTTAGATTTGAGGGGAACAGACTAGGGAAATGAAAGAACATTCTAGCAATAGAGGATCATTTGCAGCAATGATTTTCTGTTATGTCCAGAGAAAAGGAAGGGATTTGGACTGGAAGTACAGAATACATACGGAAAGTTCTGAGAGATGAAGTGACAGAGGGAGCAAGTAGCAAACCTTTGCGTCTCTGCGAGTTCTTTGGCTTGAAATATTAGTTTCACTCAGTTGCAAAAGAACATGCATATAGCCTTCAAAATCCTCATATCAAAGATTCTTTTAGTTCTTTTAGGTTCCTGGAGAATTAGGAAACACATGAAAGCAGAGATAAAAAGCATTTTTTCTCTCAGAGGTCCTCATTTTATTTCTGACTGATCTTGGGAGTTTAATTAATGTATTAATTGCAACTGCCATTCTGTTTCTACATTTTTGTTCTAAAAGAAAAGAAACAAAGTGGTCCAGCCCCATAACCTAGACATTAAGGAAGTCAAATCTCACATGGTTGACAGCAGCTCAGTTCCTAGCGTCTGTGGCTTGACAAACATTCAAGGCACATGTGCATATGTGGCCCCAATTCAGACATCCTAAAAAAATAAAGAAAGGATTGCATCATGACTGCTCCACTAGGGAGTTCTGTCTCTCCTTTTCTCTCTGTTTCTCGGCCTCTCTCAGGCAAGCATATGTACTCTCTAGCAATTTAAAAAAAGAGAGAAAACTATTTCATCAAAACAGTGTATTCTAGGTATATGTAAATAAAAATGTATATGCAACACAGAACAGTTGAAAAAACCATTTTTATAAATTAAATTAAAAGTTATAATATGTATTTTTAAGCCCATATATAATTTATCTGGATTATACTTGGCAGTGGGGATTTGTTCTAGAATTCCAAGTCTTTGACCCTAATAAATTTGGGGCAGAATATGTGCTGTGTTTGTTTAGCTTAAACAGGGTGTTAAGAGGCCATCAGGTGGTAATGTGGTTAAAGTGTCGGCTTCCCTCATGGCCCACCGTGGTTGGAGTCTTGGACCCAGTGACTTGAAAAATCATGCTGGGCTGGTGTGCATGTGTGCCCCAAATCCTAAGATGAGAATGGAGGAGAAAGGATTGCAGTGTGGCCATCCACCCTGGGAGGTGGTTTCTTACTTTCTCTCTCTCTGTCTCTCTGTCTTTGGCAAGTCCATGGACCCTATGGAGAAAAACAAAAAGAAACAAACAAACAAAAACACAAAAATGAAAACAAAAACAAAAGCAAAACAAAAGGATGTTTAAGTGTAAATGCGTAAATTTTTGAAAATGTCTCCTAAAAGGTCTATGTTAAGTAATATGAACCCATTCAGCGAACACATTTTGAACAATTTGGATCTAGTAATGTTACCATACAGTGAGTATAGAAACACTATTACAATAAGGATGCTGCCTTCTAGAACTTTTGATAGTCTGCTAGGGAAATTAGGCACATAAATACATTATTCAATACAGTGAATTAAGTCTAGAAAGAACCTGTCAATCATATTCTTTTATGAATAATTTTCTATTCCTTTATCTCTACTTTACAGCTTCCTTCTGTTATGTCTTCTATATTTGTATTCTTGTTAATCTTTTGTTTTCCCAGTAACATGCTATGGGAAATGTTGCTGTGTACTTAAAAACTGGAAAGGCATCGTGTTTATATAATGAAAATGGAATAAAAATATACTGAAGAGGCTGATTGCAACAAATAATTCTGTAAAGGTGAAATAAAAGAGTATTTCAAAAGTTCTGGAAAACCAGAATGAAAGTACACGTTTATTTTGATACAAATCTTTTTTATAATTCATACATAGTTTTTTCACAATGTGCATTTTTCATGAACATATTTCACATCAAAATTTCTTTTAGTTATTTTAGATTTCTATAAAATTAAAAAAAGAGAAAGTTAAAAAATTTTTTTTCTCAAAGTTGCTCATTTCATTTCTGACCTATCTCTGTATCTTAATTAATATGCCAATTGCAATGGCCATTTTTTTCCTGTTTTTGTTCTAATAGAAAAGAAAAAAGGACCACCCTATAGCCTAGGGGTTAACGGAATTTGATCCTACATGACTGACCACAGTTCAAATCATAACCCTGGCTATTTGAAAATCATGCGAGGCAAATGAACATGTCTTCTACAATTCAAGTTCAAGTAGGAGAAGAAAAACCATCTTCTATTAGTTACAAATTCTTTATTTATATATATACACACACACACATATATATATATCTATATATATATACAAAAAATATTTGATTTGATTAATTAATTTATTTCAATTTGATCAGAGAGTGACAGAGTGAGAGAGAGGAAAAGCGAGAAAGCAAGCCACCAGGTCCAGTACTCGAACCATGGTCAGTCATGCTGGAGTCCAGCACACCACCTATAGGCCCCAGTCATAGGTACTTTTTACTGGCATCACCTTTTCCTCAGTAATCATCAACTCTAATGATGACAGAGCATGATGTGTCATCCAGGATAACATGGTAATGATGGATAAAAATTATAGTAAAAGAGATAACCATTATATGCCTGGTCTACTTGACCTGATTCCATTCCATTCCTACTCATTAATCTATCAAGGTCTTTTTCCAATTTTCAAAGAAGAGAGAGAGAGAGAGACAAAGACAGAGGGAAAGTGAAAAATTGCCTCCCAGGGAGGATGGCTATGCCACAATCTCTTCTCTTCCATTCTCCTCCTGGTATCTTGGGCATGCATGCACATGCACCCAGCGTGATTTTCAAGCCACAGGGTTTGGAACTTAAACTACAGTTGGCCATGTGAGAGTGCCGTGATGTAACCACTACACTATCTGTTGATTCCAAGAATCATGGTGTTGTTTGTTCTGCTCTAACACATATTTTATATATGTAAAAAATATATAAATATATGTATTTATATTTCATATATAGTATATATAAACTATGAGTATTAAGTATATGTATATAAATATATTTTAAATGTGTATTATATACATATTATATATGCATATATGCATTATGTGTACTATAGTATATATGCATATATGAATTATATACACACATATACAGTCTTTAAAAAGTTCATATAAAACACTTATGAAAAACCATGCATGGATTTCAAGCATTTTTTGTGCCAAAAAACCTCATACCATTTCCAATTCACCATAAACTTTTTGAAGTCCTCTCGTGTGAGTCTGTGAGTATATGTGCATACACACACACGTGCACACACACACTCATATATATGTGTATGTACAAGTAGTACCTTTTAATGTATAGTTATGACATTAGTCAAATGCCATTTTTGTATGACACTTGAGAGACAGATTTTTTATTGGAATACACCCATGAAAAACTAAAAAATTATTTTGGTGTAAATGCTTACCTCCTTTAAAAATCAATTATGTCTCAACTGGGCTGGAATGAGGTGTACATCACGTTGGGTAAAGTCTCTTCGCAATCCAAATTATACATAGCAATTTAATGTATGAATAATAATTTTAAAAAGTAATACAAAATATGACCCTCCCAAAAATAAAGACTTATTTATTTAATTGTAAAAAAAAAATCAATTATGGTATTTACTATGTGGTTTTCTCCATAGTAAAGAAACTTAATTCTTATAAAGGGAGATTAGGAAGAAATATGATTTTCTGAATTAAAATAATAATAGAAATTTTGAAAACATTGCTTTTGGCCACTCCAATGTCAACTCCCATTTATCTCAGAGGAGCCTACAGTTTATGTATATGAATACTTCTCAATTCTTTTATTTTTAAAATAATATTTCTCTGAAAATATGTTAGCCCTTTCTTTCTATCAGTCATTCATCACTTGTTTTAAATTCGTAACTCACAAATTGGGTTAAAAATGTCTCTAATAAAATAGAAGTAGCAAACATATTTGATTTATATTTTTCACATACAAGAAATAAGTATATAAAATATTACTAGTGAGGCATCAAATATTTTAAATTTGAAATTCATGTGGTAATTTATCATGTGATACTACAGTTACCTCTACACCACAAAAAGTCAGGCAAGACCCAAAAAACATGGTTCAACTTGGCTCCCAAGGTAGAAAAGTATTTGTACCGTGAAGTATGCTCATAGAACACGTTCTATGGTTACTCGTTGACTTAGAAACATGTAAAATAAAGCAAATATAAAATTTTATTCTCTAAGTTTTAGAAAAATTGATTAATAGATTTAAATGTTTTAAAGTGTTTAAATATGGCAAGACGTATGTCTTTTTGCCTAATCTTTCCTCTTTAGAATACCATTCCTCACCTTTCCTCAGTCATTTTTCATTCCTCAGAAACTATTAAACCCACATTATATCTTTTACTAAGTTTCTCAGGTTTAGTTAGGTGAAATCAGTTTTTTCTTTCCTGCCACCCTCTGCTTATCTCTATGTAGTGCTTAGACCATTGTATTTTATTGACTAACGTTGATATATGTCTCTTACAGTGCATTTTTACAATTGAATTGATATTTAATACATGTTTACATACTAATGTAAATAGAAAAATGTTTATTTTTTTTCTTTGTGAACTAAGATTGTTTAACAACAATACATAATAGAAAGAATAACAAAGGTACAGTTTGATTCAATATAAGATAAAGCTTCCAACTGTCATAACTAATTATAGAACATTTGAATAGTAATGAGTTTCAAATTACTATTAATGTGCCATGTATGGATTAAAAACAAGTAAGTCTAGAGAGGATTTATTTACTAGATAGAAGTGTGAAATTAATGCTTTCATTATTTCTTCTCTATACTTCTCAATATTGCTATATCCCATCTAAAATTATATGTCTTCCAAATAAATCTTATATTAACTGCAGAAACAGACAACTTATCAATTAAATTGAGACTGGATCACCTACACTTTCTAGACTAGGCAATTGAGGTATTAGTTGGATAAATGACATATTGGAGTTCAAAAATTTATGGGGACAAAAAGAGACTAGAATGAAATTCACTGGACTGAAAGGAAAGTCTCCTTTCTGTTAGGTCACAGTAATCCAAATAAAAGAATGTAAACAGGAGACTGTACTCCTGGGTGGATAGGTCATTCAAAGTCCTTGCTACACGGGGCAGCTCTCTTGGCACTAGAAAGGAACATGCTGAGTCCTCACAGGGACAGATGGATTTGATGACAGCGATACTGCATAAAGGCTTTTATTAATAGCCTTTATTTTTAGCCTAGCATATGCTATTCTTGTAGAAATGTTTAATCGTTTTGGAAACTTCGTAAGTATTTTATCTCTTATAATATCTTGTTGGAAAAAAATCCAGTTAAATTATATATTGCTCTATAAAAGATCACAATGGTATAGTGACCTTTGAGTGCTCCTGATGAAAGAGTACTAGCTTATATTTCAGCCTTAATTTTCCTAATGCAATTACAGATATCATGACTTACAATAGAAGACAAGACAGTAAAAAGGAAATTAAATCTGTAAATGTATCAATGGAATAAACATAAAATTAAATTACATCTAACTAACATAAACATAAAAAATATGTATGTTCAACACAAATACCTTAATTTCCTTTTAGCAAACTTAATAAATTGATAAAGTTACCCAAACTTCAAAAATAACCTTTATAATCATGACATTGATTACAACATGACATGGTAACCTTTGATAATTGCTTACAATATTTGTGGCAGCCCACAAACTAAAAGTTCCAGATCATGAAGAATAAAATAATTATAAAATGCAAATCAAAATTAGGCTCAAACAACTACAAAATCATTTCAGACTTTGTATCTTATCTAAGTTTTTATTTATCCCTTATGAACGTCTCTTTGTTTCCCTGAGCAAGTTTAATTGCAGAATGACCCAGTTATTTATAAGTGCATCAAACGAAAATATTATTCAGTGAGCAAGATTCTAATTCTAGTTGTCTCTCTAATTAACTAGAATATTTTACAAGTCCCTTTCCTCTTGTAAATAATTTCAGAGTTGCAATAGATGATTCTGTTGTCCATCTTTATGTATTCTTAAATATGTGAATCTAATTATAACATATCTTAAAATAAAACATGTTTTAAACAAGATTAGCAATGATGTTTATAAATTCCAAAACTTATACAAGTCAAATATTCCATGGTATAAATAATTGATCACTCTCAAAATTATTTTAGCAACTGTTTATTAAAAAATAAATGTATAAATATTGATTGTATAGATTTATGAATATTTGCAAAGATTGAAAGAACTTCCACTACATGACAATCCCTCAGATAAAAAAGAGAATCTGGCATCAGCAGTTAGTGTAATGGCTATGTCGCTGGAATCTCATGTACTCGACCATGGTTTGCGTCCCGGACCCTTTGGCTTAAACTCATGCTGGGCGCATGTGCGTGTGTGCTCAAGATTCTGAAAGGAAAATGGAGGAGAAGGGATTGCACTGTGGACATGTCCCCTGGGGGGTGATTTCTTGCTTTCTGTCTCTCTGTTTCTCTCTGTCTCTCTGGCGAGCACATCTGCCCTATAGCAAAAACCTCTCAAAAAAAAAAAAAAAGAATCCTTCCTTATGCCAACTTATTATTCATCTCATAATAATAGGTCAAAAATATATTTCCCTTACATTTGTTTTAAATGTAGTAGAAGAAAGAGAATGTAAATTTATCATCTATTAATATGCTATGTATTAGGATAGATTAATGATAATAATCACAATTAAAAGGGTGAAATTTTATGAAGTTACCTTAAAATGTCAGATGGGCTATGCATAGTTTATATTAATTTCATAAAAATTAATTCAGTATTAATATTAATTAGAATACTTTTATGTTAAAATTTATATTAACAAATATAACATAAATAAATAAAATAAAGAATAGAAACAAGAAAAATGATATTTAAAATATAATAAAAATGTGAATACAAAGAATTATTGCAGTTTCTGGAGTAGGGAAAATCTTTTGTGCCTTATGATAACAGCCCTTATGATAACAGCATTAAAAAAGACATATATCAATTAAATAGAATAGAGACCACAGAAATGAACTGACCCGTATATAATCAAGTGGTCTTTGATTAGGATGCCAAAAATACACAATGAAGAAAGATATTCTCTTCAATAGATAATGTTTGGAAATTTTATATACACTTGCAAAAGATACAAATTACACCTTTATCACATACTATCTGCAAAAAAAAAGAAAGAAAGAAACAATTAAAATATATTAAAAACTTAACTAAAAGGCCTGAAACTATAAAGTGCCTCAAAGAAATCAGGAGAAAGTTTTACCGATATTAGTATTGACAATGATGTCTTGGATATGGCCCCAAATAACACAGGGTATAAAAGCGAAAATAGACAAATGGGACTACATCAAACTGAAAAGTTTCTGCAGAGCAAATGGAACAATCAGCAAAGTGAAAGGCAACCTACAGAATGGAATAAAAAAAAAATATAGCTCATATGTCCGGTAGAGGGTTACTGTCTAAAACATGTAAGAAATTCCAGCACTTAATAGCAATAATAATGACAACAACAATACACCACTTAAACAATGGTCAAAGTACTTGAGTAGACATTTCTCCAGAGAAGATGTACAAATGACCAACAGTTATATGCAAAGACATTTGTTGATATCGCCAATATTCAGGAAAATGTAGACCTATGCTAAAATGAGATACTACTTCACACTTATTTGGATAGCTATTTTGAAGGGGGATAAAAGACAAATTCTGTAAAGCATGTGGTAAAAAGGGAATACATTTACAGTATTGGAGAGAAATATAATAGTGCCACTGTTATGGAAAAAAAAAACAGAATGGGGTTCCTCAAAAAATTTAAAATTGAAGAGCCATATGATTCAGCAATCTCTCATTTGGGTATATATTTGAAAGAATTAAAATTAAACCCTCAAAGATTTACCTGCACTCTCATATTCACTACAACATCAATCACAATAATCTAAATATGGAAACAACCCAAATGTCCATAAATAGATGAATATATGAAGTAACTGAATACATATATTCATTAAAATGTCATTCACCCTTAGAAAAGGCAGAAAATTCTACCATTTGTGACAATGTGGATTAGCCTGAAGGACATTATGTTCAGTGAAATAAGTCACTCACAAAGCTGTATGATTCTACTACATGAAGTATCTAAACAATCAAAATCGCAGAATAGAATGATGGTTATTAGGGATTGGGAAAAAGAAAAATGGGGAATTCTTCAGTGGACATGAAGTTCAGTTATGCAAAATGAATAATCTCTAGAGATGTGTTGTACAACATAATACCTATAGTTAAGTGTACTGTGATTTACATTTAAAATTTTGTAAATTAGGGACTCTCATGTTAAGTGTTTTTATAACAACAAACATAATAAAGTAAAACTGAGACAAAGAAAACATTTAGAGAGGATGGATATGTCTGTTACCTTTCTCGATTGTGGAGATGGTTTAACAAACTGCATGCCTATGTCCAGACTTAGCAAATTGTGTACATTGAATACATGCTGCATTATTTGCATACCAATATACTTCATTAAAGCTGTTTTAAAAAGGAGAAAACAGAAAAAGAATTAGAAAATACCATTTTAAAAAATGAGACATATATCTAGCACTGTATCAATCATATTTTTGGTATAAATTATTTTTGAGAGATTTTGCTATAGGGTGCATGTGCTCGCTGGTGAAACAGAGAGACAGAAAATGATAAATCACACACTAGAGGGGAGATGGCCACCCTATAAACCCATCTCCTCCATTCTCTTCTCAGGATTTTGGGTATGCATGCACATGTGTCCGTAGGTTTCAAGCCACTGGGTCCAGGACTTGAACTGTGGTCAGCCATGTGGGAGTCCAACACCTTAAATACCATGTCATCTGTTGGCCCTGGTATGAATGATTTTTAAAAATTAAAGTGACAGATAAGCATACAAAAGTATAAAAAATATTAAAAAATAATTTTTGGTTTGGGGACAATTATAAAAGGAGAGATACATCTGATTTCAAAATCTCAGGGCGATGTAATAGATTAAATATAATTTTTATATTCCACATATCTTTTTGAGGAACTGGTTATTTATTTCACAAAGTCACTTACCAATATTCAGTGTCAAAGTAGTTGTACCACTGGTTTTATCCCAGTTGTTTCTAAAGAGACCCCATCGAAGGAGAATACGTGTTTTTAGAGCAATTTTTGCTATAGTCTGCATGTATTCACCAGAGAGACAGAAAGATACAGAAAGCTAGAAGTCACCCCTTCCCCCCAGGAGGAAGAGCCACATGACAATTCTCCTCCATTTTCCTCTCAGGATTTTGGACACACACACAAACACACGTGGCCAGTGTGATTTTCAAGGCACCAGGCCCAGGACTCAAACAGCAGTCAACCATGTGAAATTCAGCAATGTAACCAAGGGAGAATACATTTTAAGCCAATAAACTGCAGGATGTACACCTAACAGACCACGTGGAAAGGTTACCAAGCAGGAAAAGAAAGTTCAAGAGATCAGCACATTGAAAATCTACAGATTGTGGAAAAGTTGTCACAGCCATATGGGTTCGCCTGAGAACCTCAAACCCAACAAAACAAAGTTTCAAAATAATATAACATTTTAAAAATTTTGCACATGCTCAATTCAAAATTTTTTTCAGCATAGATTGATGAAAAGCACATTAAGAAGGCACTTAAAGGGGAGCAGCAAGTCCTGGACCTGGCAGCTTGAATCCCACAGAAGGCATATATGGGATTTAAAAATCCCAAGAGGAGAATAGAGGAAAAGGGATTGTGGTGTGACCATCTCCCTGGGGGATGATTTCTCACTTTCTGTCTCTCTGTCTCTCCAGGGAGTGCATGTATCCTATAGTAAAAATTTCATAAAAGAAAAAAAAAAAGAAGGAACTTACAGAAACAACAGCTTCAGACCCAGAAAATGAGTGATGTGATGTGTTTCATTTGGATAAATCAGTGGTAAACTATAATTTTATTTCAAGAAAGCTAGAAAGCAATTAAATGGTCAATGCAATGTAAGGGTAGCATGATAATTTCTGTGATCAGTTGGGAAGGAAAAAAATGATCTCAGAAGTCTCATCATCTAAACTTATTCCACTTCTAGTAAAAATAAATAAATAAGTAATAAATAAGGTTGTCCAAAGAGGCCTCAAAACTGAAAGCCTGAATATAGGGTTTTTTGGGGGGCAGTTTTCTCCTCCTGGAATCGTCTTTCTTCTTAGGCTGGTACATTTTATATATGTATTTGTAGTTTATGGTACATGGGAGACTCTTTCCTGTACAGAACTAGATGTGCCACCTAAATTTCTCTTTAAGGAGCTAGCAAGTGGCATGGTGGTGGAAGGGTGGGACTGCCACGTGGCAAACCACAGTTCATAGCCCCAGACCTGGTGGCTTGCTTGATCACTTTCACCCTCTCTCTCTGTCTCTCTCTGGTGTGTACGTGTGTCCTACAGAAAATTAAAAGAAATTAATAAAATTAAACTGAAATTTTCTTTTTAATTCAGAATATGACAACTATTATAGACTATTTCAATATATATTAAACATACTGCATAAAGATATACACACATATATATTAATTTTTAGAGCTACTGAAGCTAAGTAGAATACAAAAAAACAAATTCATCAATTTATGCATTCATTTAAAAAGAGACAGAAAATGCCACCTGGCTAATCAATAGCAGAATGATGTAAAAGGAAAAAGATAATGAGCAAAAAATAAAAATAAAAAAGTTTTTTTTGAAAAAGAATTAATATTTCTTTCAATCAGGCCTAATATTTGCAAACACTGGAGGAGTTTATAGCAACAGGCTATCAATTCAAAATGTTAGGAGAGAGTAATTACAATGGTATGTTCAAAGTTCCATACATTTATTTTTGTATTAGCATTTCTTTATAAATCTTCAGTCTGTAGGTATGCATCATAGCTGCAAAAGTATTTTATGTACAAAAATGCACTGCTGACATACAGTGTTGTGGGTAGATTATAGGACGATGTGGCCCAGTATCTTGGGAACAAACTAACATGTTTTGGGAATAGAAGACAGGGTTTGAAATTTTGAATCTTAATGCTTATTAACTGAGTGTAACTAGGAAATCTATTAACTTTTTGGAGTGCTAGTTTTTGCCTTCTATAAATGAGCATAATACTAATTCTGCCTCAATCACATATAGTAATTACTAAAATAAAATGAAATAATAGTATGAGAAATAGTATAATACAAAATACTATATATGGGAGTTTTTTGCAAGTAGTTTTAAAAATGTTTCCCTTTTTATATACACCACATGCTCCTCTAAAAAAAAAAAGTAGTTATTTATTAATAGTTTTTTCTTTAAGAGAGATTTTTGCTATTGTGTAGGTTCTCATAAGAGAGACAAAGACAGAGACAGAAAGTTAAAAATCACTCCTCAGGGAATGACTATGCTGCAATCTCTTCTCCCCCATTCTGCTGTTGAGATTTTGGGCATGCACACACATGTGCCTGGTGTGAGTTTTATGCCACCAAGTCCAAGACTCAAACCACTGTCAACCACATGTGAGTCCAACAATGTAAATAGTAAGCTGTCTGTTGGTCCCAATAATTATTTATTTTGAACTTATTTTTAACTTAGTAAATTTTATTTTTTGTGAGTCTCAGCAGGGTTAGAGAGACTCCCTGGTAAGAAACCTTTTATTATTATCATAGTTCATATGTACTGCTATAAGAAAATACTGAGTGACATATAAACAGAATTTATTTCTCGAAGTTCAAAGTTCTGGTATATCCAAGATCACGATATCAGAAGATTCTCTATCAGGTGAGGGCCCACTTCCCTATTTATAGCTACAAGTCATTTTGCTATAACATCACACAGCAGAAGGAGAAAGGGAACTCCCTCAAGCCACTCTCATCAGAGCACTAATCACATCCATGAGGGCCCTGTCCAAAGGAAGAGCTTAGCTAGGTTTTAGGAAGAGGGCCTAATAAGCCCCTTGTTATGTGGTGGGTTAGATTTCAATGCATAGATTTTGAGTGGGACACATTCTGTTTATGGCAATTACTCCAGGTATACCTCTTTAAAAACACAATTTATTTCCCCTCCCACCCCCAAACTTTCTGATCTCTTTGGGTTTACTTCCTTACAACCTTTAAGGTTTTACTGAAACATTAACATCTCTGTGGGGCTCTTCTGGATCTCTCTGTCTGATATACTTTCCGGCATTTTCTACAGTGTTACCATTTTAATTGCAACCATCTAGCATAATATTCATTGAACATACATTTATTCTAATCTCTCTATGCTTCCTAAATATAAGCTCTAGTTTAGTAAGGATTTCATTTGATTTCTTGCCTGCTTTTGTCAACACCTAGATTAAGTATTAAATGAATATATATTGAATGAATGAGTATTGTTCTTCATATACTGAACCAAGAAGAAAACTGTCAGTTCCGAAAATAGGCTAAAACATAACTATCTTTTGACTCAAAATAGAAACTTTTTATAACTTTGGTGAGGTGTTTCAGATACATAGATAAAGCGAGAGATCGAGATAGAGGGTAGGTATAGGAAAGACAGGAACCCAGAGATGCATTAAAAAGTGTCTGGTCCTTCACCATTGGGAAATGGATTTATAGGGATTGAATTTATAACCCCTTCCTCAAACAACCATAAAACAGACAAAATAAATGACACAATTGTTTGCAAGGCTTTGGACACCAGGCAATGAAACACAGTGATCCCTGAGAAATAGGAAATAAATGAGTTTAGGTCCCACAATTGCCATAGCTAATTGACTTTTGAGAATTTTCAGGTCCTGGCACAAATAAAGAAAGTCTAGAAAGTCCAGCAGACACCTTGACTTCAAGAGACAAACCTGAGTCCCAGGTGACGAAGGCAGGTAGAGTAACCAGGGAACAGTACCAAACAGGATAGTTTCACAGAAACCTTCTACAGAGACCTCAAGAACAAATCCCACTAGTATTTGGCAGGATACTCTTAGCACATGAGTATATAAAAATGTGGGGAAACAAAAAGAGTATGAATTCTCATGAAGTGAACCCTCATAGAACAGCAAAAAGAAATAGATCATTCCAAAATTATAGCAGGAGATTTAAATATATTTCTTTTCTGACAAAAAGCAAAACATTTAAGAAGATGAAAAAGGAAATCCTGCAATCAAACAACTTAACCCAAATAACATCTAGAGGACACGTCATCTAACAAGAACACAACTCAAGTTTTTTAACAAAATGTATCAATTTTTAAGTCATACTGATCAAAAAAATTTACATGACTATGGTAGCACAAATGTCAAGCAAAAAGAAATTATACTGTTGTTGGAATCATATACTACACCTTGAGTAGTATAATTTCACTTGAAAGTAGACTGTAATAAATTAAAGACATATACTATAAACCTTTATGTAGTATGATGGAATGAAGACATAGAATTTATGCACATGTTAATTTTTATTCTGAATCTTATGGGTTCAAAATCTATCAGATTATGGGAACCAGCAGTTAGCGTAATGGCTATGTCGCTGGACTCCCACGTAGTCGACCGCAGTTCACGTCCCAGACCCGGTGGCTTAAAACTCACACCGGGTGCGTGTGCGTGCGTGCCCAAGATCCCGAGAGGAGAATGGAGGAGAGGGGATTGCGGCGTGACCATCCCCCCTGGGGGGTGATTTCTCGCTTTCTGTCTCTATGTCTCTCTCTGTCTGTCTGGCGAGCGCACGCGCCCTACAGTGAAAATCTCTCCAAAGAAAAAAAAATCTATCAGATTATATAATTTAATTATATACACGTTATTGTATCTTATTATAGCTTCAGTAAATTATTTTTAAATGTCTGTCTTTTAGAATCCTATATGTCTATTGGCATAATGCAATGTTTTTATATAAACACTTACTGTTATAGTTAGTTTAACCAGAGAATCCCTTCATCATCTTGGGTTCTGAAAAATTTGTTAGACCTAAGGACCTGCCAACTGACTAAATTCTACCTATTCTGGTCTGAATAAGAACTTTTTGGACTTATTTCCAAAGTCCTTTAAAAAGAAAGTGACTTATGCTGTGAATAAATTTGGAATGTATAAACTCTCAGGCATTAAAGTAAAATAAAATGAACTTAATAGGTCAACTTTCCACATAACAGCAATGTAAAAATTGGAAATTTGTATTGTAGGATCTCCTTTATCAAGAGAAATTGCACTTGCTGAGATTATATAAAAGTTATTGTATCTTATTATAGCTTCAGTAAATTATTTTTAAATGTCTGTCTTTTAGAATCCTATATGTCTATTGGCATAATGCAATGTTTTTATATAAACACTTACTGTTATAGTTAGTTTAACCAGAGAATCCCTTCATCATCTTGGGTTCTGAAAAATTTGTTAGACCTAAGGACCTGCCAACTGACTAAATTCTACCTATTCTGGTCTGAATAAGAACTTTTTGGACTTATTTCCAAAGTCCTTTAAAAAGAAAGTGACTTATGCTGTGAATAAATTTGGAATGTATAAACTCTCAGGCATTAAAGTAAAATAAAATGAACTTAATAGGTCAACTTTCCACATAACAGCAATGTAAAAATTGGAAATTTGTATTGTAGGATCTCCTTTATCAAGAGAAATTGCACTTGCTGAGAAGGATTATTTACTCCAATATAACCAAGGAGAAATCCGTGTGCCACTTAGTAACTACTACCTGATGATTATACACACATGCATATGCACACATACACTTACATGTAATGCATGTGGAGTAGTGTGCACACTCACATGATATGTGCATGTATATGTATATTTTATTTTCATATTTACACATCATCACACACACATACATATATATATATAATACATATATATATATGTATTAATTATTTAGAGTAAAGAAATGAGAACTGAGGTGATTGTCACAGGGTTCCCAGGAGATGCTGAACTGTAGATGACAGTGACAATAGTAGCTGACATAATGGAACACTCTGCCCTCCAGTTGCTGGAGTGTTGCTCACTGAAGAGTGACAGCTGAGTCCCTTTCCTAAAATTACCACAAAGGGAGGTACTTTGTCTAAGGTTATAGCACCTAAGGTATCCTAATCCTACATTACTTGCTAATAGAATAGCCTTAAACATCTTGACTCAGTTAGATATTCCTTTGAGGGCCTCCTGAGTTCAGAATTTATGGGACCTTATGAGGCCCATGTTTCAACTATACTGCAGCTACACTTCTTCTTGTAATCTACCTTGCTCCTTCACCCTGATAGGTCTGATAAAATTACTCTCCAAGAAACATCCTGTAGGCAAATGTCCATCTCAGTAACAGTAGGAGATAGACTCTGAGTCACTATCTCTTCAGTTGTGTCAAATAGTCTTTAAATATTTATAATTTTAATTTCTGAGAGATAACTTTAACCTAATTTATGTTTTATTCTTATTTTTTTATTTTCTTAAATTTTCAATTTCCACTAGTATTTCATAGTATTTAGAATTTCTAAGATATACACATATATTTTTCTTAATTTTTGGAGAGGTCTTTTTTTTTTTTTTTGCTATAGGGCACATACGCTCGTCAGAAAGACAGAGAGAGACAGAGAGACAGAAAGCAAGACATTAACCCCCGGGGAGGATGATCACACCGCAGTCCCTTCTCCTCTTGGGATCTTGGGCACGCACGCATACGCACCTGGCATGAGTTTAAGTCACCAGGTCTGGGATTCAAACCGCAGTTGACTACATGGGAGTCCAGGGACATAGCCATTACGCTAACTGCTGGTCCCTTTTCTTTTCTCTTTTAGAGAGAGAAAGATTCTTGCTATAGGGTGCATACAATCACCAGAGAGAGCGACAGAACATGAGAAATCACTCCCCTCCCCCCCATGGCCATTACATAATCTCTTTTTCTCCATTCTCCTCTCAGGGTCTTGGGCACACACACACATGACAGAATGTGTCCTACTCAAAATCTGTGTATTGAAATCTAACCCACAGTATGACTAGGAATTTAATAGGTCCTGCTTCCCAATATCTAGCCAAGCCACCAGGTCTTGTATTCAAACTGTGGCCAACCACATGAGAGGCCAGCGACATAACCATTATGCCATATTTTGGTCCCTCAGTTTTCTGAATTAAATCAAGAAATAGGCAAAGACCAAACTCTGAAGATGTATTCTTTCTTTCTTTCTTTTCTTTTTTTTTTTTTTTTTTTTTTGGAGGGTTTTTTTTTGAGGTTTTGCTATAGGGCGCATGTGTTCGCCAGAAAGACAGAGAGAGATAGAGAGACCGAAAGCGAGAAATCACCCCCCAGGGGGGATGGCCACGCTGCAATCCCTTCTCCTCCATTCTCCTCTCAGGATCTTAGGCCCCGGCCTGAGTTTAAGCCACCAGGTTCAGGACTCGAATCGCGGTCGACTCCATAGGAGTTCAGAGACATAGTCATTACGCTAACTGCTAGTTCCAAGATTTATACTTTCTTGATTCCTTTTAATGGATGTATAGTAGCTGCATATAGTTAAGGATTATAAGAATATGATGTGTGGGTCAGCAGACGGCTGGTGGTTAAGGCGATAGACTTCTATAGGGCTGACCACGGTTGAATCCCAGACCTGGTGGCTTGCTTTCTCACTTTTTCTCTCTCCCTATCTCTCTCTGGTGAGTACACATACCCTGTAGCAAATTAAAAAATATTAACAATGATAATTAAAATACATAATTCTTAAAAATGTATACAATGTGTATTGTATAAACACCAGATCAGGGTACTCACTTTACTATGTAACACTAGAATTTGTATCTCTTATTTAACTGTAAATTTCATTTTGTTAACCAACCTCACTCTATTTTCCACTCTCTTCTACTACTCTTCTCGACTTCCAGTAGTTACTCTTCCACTATAATTTTTCTTAGCCTCAAGCAAATCTTGTCATAGATTTTTGTTGTTGTTGTCATTCACCCTAACTCATTCCAATGTAATTTAGTCCATTTAAAATTTTGATTTTATGGGATGGTCTCAGTTAAAGCACAGCATTATGGACTGAATGCTTAAGTCTTACCAAAATTTATATTCTGAAATTATAATTCCCGTTGTGATGGCATGAAAAGTTAGATCCTTTGAGTGGTAATGAGTTCATGAAGGTGGAGCCCTGTGAATAAGATAAGTGTTCTTGGGACCAGCAGATGGCATAATAATGATTACTTGCTGGACTCCTGTGCAATTGAATGGATTTGAGTACCAGACCTGGCAGCTTAAACTAACACAGGATGCGTGTCCGTGTGTGCCCAAAATCTGTAGAGGAGAATGGAGATGATGGGATTGTGATGTGGCCATCCACTCAGGGTGGTAATTTCTTACTTTCTGTCTCTGTCTCCATCTCTCTGGAGAGCACATGCACTCTACTGGAAAAAAAAAAAAAGAAAAAAAAAAAAACTCTCAAAAAAGAAAAAAGATAAGTGTTCTTATGAGAATTGCCTAAAAAGGGGAAGGATGAGATGATGGCTATCTGCAAAGCAGGAAAGGTACCCTCATAAGATACCCGGACTGCAGGTGCCTTTATCTTGAACATCTATGAGTGATGAGAAATGAATGTTCGTTATTCAAGCCACCTAATCTACCAGTTTGTTACAATAGCCCAAACTGACTAAGACACAGAACTGTTTTCACTTTTTAAAATAAGATTGTAGGAAATCAGCATGTGGTGTGGTGGTTAAGATGCTGGACCCTCCCACAAGGCTGACCTTGGTTCGAGTCCCAGACCTAGTAGCTTGCTTTCTGACTCCCCTCATACACCCCCGCCTATGTGTGTGTGTCTCTCTCTTTGGTCAAATTAAAGTAAATGAATGATTAAATAAAATTAAATAAATAATTCTTTTAAAAACAAATAAGAGAGGTGGTCTGGTGGTTAAGAGAGCGAGATCTCACACAGCCGAGTGTGAAGCTGGTCCTGATAACTTGGCAAACAGACCAGGCACATGTTTGTGCAAGCCCCAAAGCCCCATGATACAGTGCTAAAGAGCCATATGACTATAAGCTTGAACAAAAATGATACACATTTAATAAAATGTGCATTGTTCAAGAAAGATGATGTGTGTGTACAGATTTTTACCCTGATGCTTTGGAATATAATATTTTGACCAAGATAATTTTCATTTTTTACATTTTTGTATTTTTAAATAACTTAGTTCTTAAAAACTATTAAGTTGTGGCATTGCTTCAGAAAGTATTTAATTCAGCTGTTTCAGGAGCTTTCATTACTTCCTTTAATTATATTATTAGAACTGTAATTGCTGCATTCAAGTATCTCAACTTGAACATGCTCTGAAATGGTTTTGTAGTCTGACTGTGTCCTAGTTTGAATACTTTTGTCAACATCTGTCTTAACCTGTAGTTTTTTCTAACCCTCTATTTTTTCATCTTTAAGTTCTACATAATAGAACCTATGTGATGGAATTGTTGAGGTTACATTAAATAATACAAATAAGTGTTTAGCAGGGTGACCATGTAATATATACTATTATTATGGCAATCTCTTCTGATGGGTTGATCCAAGGATAGTAGGAAACATGGTTTATATAGTGATAATTTTAAGATGTTCACGTTTAAACTTATTTAAAGGATCTTAATTAGTTCTTCCAAGTTGGCCTATAGACTGTATTTCCCAAATCCTGCCATTAGGTTTTAAAGATTTTAATTTTCACACGTTTTCAATTTGCTAAAGACGAATACTTTATTCATTCTTATTTATGTTGATGGAGGTCACCTTTACTCGTTTTTCTTTTCTTTCCTCTGTTAAGCCTGCATTCATCAGTTGTAAAGAGTAGGAAACATGTTAAATATTTAAAGTACCTGAATTCCATCACTTTCTGTTAATAATTGCAGAAGATTAAACTCAATTCTGATGTGGAGTGGTTACTTGTAAACTAATCGAGCAGCCACTAATAAAAAAGTATGTTAAACTCTTTACCAAGTCAGAGGCTATCTTCAGAGTAATCAGGCTGACTGAGTTCTCTAAAATCTGTGTAAGATATTTGTCACTGCATACATTTATATGACAGATTTATTTTCTTAATGCTCTCTGTTGAAAAACAATTAGGTTGCATATACAAAGATTAAAATAGCACCTTTCAGTAATAGCAAAGAGGTAACACATATCAAACAATGGCAGAGGTTCATGAGGAAGCTTTTTGAGTGATGGGAGTAATAAGTTACTAATGAGACTGGTGGCACAGGGGAAAGAAATTAGCTAGGCTTAGCCAAAGCAGCTGATTAATAGGCATGAATTAATAGACATGAATAATGCCTTTGATACTCATGAGGACTGATGGATATCATTATATAAATGATTGATATGTTATCAGTCACAAGCATTAATATTTTCTAAACTATGTGTAAAGACCAAAGAACATCATTTAGTTTCATTCATTTTGTTAAACAAAAAAGATTGCTTTTTAAAAGATCTCCCCTGATATTATTCTTGTGAAATTTGTTACATACATAATAATTTATAACATGTAAAAATTAAGAGGTCCTCAGACACATATTCTTCTAGAGTTTTTGGACTTTCTGCCTATTTATTCCAGAAGAAGCAGGTCCATTTTATCGGTGTAACACCATCTAAGAATTAAGAGAGATGCCAGCAGATGGCATAGTGTTACGTCGCTAGACTCACATGGTTGATGCGGTTCAAGTCCTAGACCAGTGGCTTGAAAATCACACTGCTTGCATGTATGTGAGTGAGTGCACGAGATCCCAAACGAAGATGGAGAAGGGATGGTGGTGTGACCATCCACGCTGGGTGATAGTCTCTCACTTTCCCTTTCATGATCTCTGTCTCTCTCTTCCCTGTGAGTGCACATGCCCCAAAGCAAAAACCTCTTAACAACAACAACAACAAAGAAATTAGGAAATTAAACAGAAGGATAAACCATCAAGTTCTATGCTGATAGGCTTACTAAAGAATAATTAGTAGTTTTAGAATATATTTTCTTTCCATTCATAACTTGAGAAATTTTCAAATACAGACTAAAGGCACCATTTATTTTATCAACATTACCGTTTCAGAATTTAAGGGATTCTTAAAGAAGCCAAATTCTTATGTATTTCTAAACTAGCAAAATAGTTTGAAATTAAACTTTCTGCGATTTATTCTCAGCCAAGATGAATAGCTTGTGAAAAGATTTGATCAATATTCATTTAACAGTTAGGAGTTGTCTGATTACTAAAAAGATGTTTTAAAGTAAGGCTTAGTAAGCTCATAAAAAATGAATCTGATGCCTTTGGGGAAGTTATATCATTTCATAAAACAGCCTCTCTTAGGTTGAGTAATTATTGTCAAAGTAATAAACTTTTTTATACAATAAAGTGTTTATTCTTTTTAAAATTAAGATAATTTTTATCCCTTTATGTTGAAACCTATTTATAGAAAGTCCTATCTATGATGATTTTGAATCTATTAATGGCACAATAGCTTGTATCACATTAATACTTTAGCAGATTGACACCATAAACTGAGCAAAATTTTAAACAGTTTAAGAAAGTGACTAAAAAGAGACATAAATTGTAAGAAATTCAACCTTAGAAATAAAGACTATCTACCATGTATTTGCCTTTTTTTTTTTTTTTCCCCAAAGAAACACTGAAGTCTGTGCTGGAAGAAAGACAGCATGTCACAAGTGGTATTAGAAGATGACATTTGTGTTGTCAGAAGGGCTGTTATTTGAGAAATAGAGTCTATAAATGAGAAAGGCTGATGGGATGTTCCAAAGTACTGTAAGAGTACAGTAGTTAAGAGCTAGAAAATAACAGACTGAAGATACTAATGATTTCAACAAAGAGATACACCTTGAATTTGTAATCCCACCAAGACTAGGGGAGAGGGAGCTTCAGAAACGGATACTTTTGTCTTTCTATATACTATTAATATACAAGTAACTGAAATGTTGAAAATTCCAAATAACCACCTGGAGTTAGGTCCATGTTGTTGAATACTAACATTTTCTTGAGATACTATCAGAATTTAGGTTTTCTACACGAGTGCAACCACAATAACTAGTACATAGTAAAGTACTGACATGTAAATAAGTAGAACATGTGATCCACAGATAAGGAACAGTTTTGACTTGAAACCCAGGTGACTCAGAATTTGGAATAAGCAAAAACTTTAAAGCAGTGTATGTTACTTTGCAAAATTATTAGAAGATCAGAGATGCCACTAAGGTAAGTATGAGTAGTGCAAGTTAAATCAACCATCCTGAAGAGTAGAAAGGAAAAGATAGGGAGGAAAAGTGAACAGTTTTAATGTTTTATGAGATAAGATGAAGTGGCCCAACATACATGGTAACTGGAGTCATAAAATGAAAGAAAGTAGGGAGATAATGAGTATATAATTCAGTCCATTACATTTATCCTCTCAGCTCATACCTAGACTATTACCCCTGCTATGATCTAAGAATAATGGACTCTGCTCTAGGATGGTGCAAATTCCATCTGAAAACTAGTGATTTTTCACTGCCATTCTGATTAGAAAATTCCAGAAATTCTCAGAGGAGACATCCTCACAAAGGGCAATGCTGTGCTTGAATTACTTACTTATCTTTATCTTTCAGAATGAAACCCAAGAATTAACTCAGGGTAAGTAGACTGAAACATTTATTTAGCCCTCCTACTACACTGAGGCTGCCTCTTGGAAAACTTTTTGTTCCTTTTTAGTGCTATTGTACACAAACAAAACTGTGGCTGGACTGAAGGAAATATTGTGAGGAAGATATTCATTGTAAAAGTATTAGAGTACATTTCTGTATAATATTTTTTAAAGTATTAGAGTAAATTTTTTAAAAAAATTTTTTGGAGAGGTTTTTTTTTTTTTTTTTTTGCTATAGGGTGAGTGGGCTCACCAGACAGACAGAGAGAGACAGAGAGATAGAAAGCAAGAAATCGCACCCTCCCACCAGGGGAATGGCCATGCCACAATCCCTTCTCCTTCATTCTCCTCTCGGGATCTTGGGCACGCATGAACACATGCCTGGCGTGAGTTTAAGCCACCGGGTCCGGGATTCGAACAGTGGTCAACTACGTGGGAGTCCACCGACATAGCCATTACGCTAACTGCTGGTCCTGAGAGTAAATTTAATTAAGAACTCTGAACTTGAGTTTCTGTGGAATGTTAACATATTTTTTTTCTCCCTCAGGTATACCACGGTGGGATAGAGTGTATATGAAAATTTCAAATATCTCTACAGTAAAAAGCAAAAATATCACGAACTGGCTAGTGATGTGGTGGTTAAGGTGGCTGTATACCACATATGAAAAGTGAATTTCAAAGACTATACAAACACTCAAAATACAGAACAGTGTGTTTTTCAGTTGGGTATGCTAAAACAGGTATGTTTTATTTATCTATCTATTTATTTATCTTTTCTTCTTTTTCTATGTGAGTCCAGAACGAGGTAATAATCTGGATAAGAGTGCTTGCTCCAGAGAAACACGCTCTCTCTGAAATGATCTATTTCTACAATCCTGATTAAATTTAATAACAGAGGTTAATCAGAGCATTTTGACTCTTAAATTAACTTTTCCATATCATTGGAAATAGCACTCAACCTTTCTATGCATTTGATTTTGGTTCCTATATTGGAAAAGAGGAAAGGAACATTGTTAATTATCTCAGATCATACAAACAAAAAAAGTTCTCATTGAGTATCTATCGTAAAAGAGCCAATGAGCTCTAAGTATTATCAGTGCAGCATTGCCATAACACCTACTATGTTATCAGCTCTTTTCCAGTTGTTGTGTTCAAATGTTTCTCTCTCTAGGCCAGCAGGTGGTGTGGTGGAAGAGCCATGGGTCCCACACGGCTGACTCTCTGGTTTAAGTCCTAGACCCCCTATCATGGAAAACACAATGAATGTGTGCCTAAAATCCCAAGACGAGAAAAGAAAAGGGATTGTGGCTATTCTGCCGGAAGGTGGCTTCTTACTTTTCCTCTCTCTCTTTCACTTTCTGTCTCTGCTTAGCAAGTGCACATGCCCTATGGCAAAAATGTTTTAAAAAATATAAGCTTCTTGAAGACAAGACTACGAGTTTGTCTTATTTAATAACTCCTTACCACTTGGCACAATGCTGGATATATACTGGAGAAAATTAATAATATTCACATTACTTGCATGCAGTTTGGTTTAAATTACTCAATTTCAATCAAAATAATCAGTTTCTTTCAGGAATGTATGTAAATGGTTTATATTGTTTTAAACTAAGCACTTTGGTAAAGTATCCTTCTAGTCAAAAAATATTTCTTTAAAAAAACAATTTAAAGTTCTTTAAAAACCAACAATAAGCCCATTTCAAAAGGTTATAGTCAGTTGTTTGTTTTTATTTTTCTCTTAATTAGAAACATTAAGATGTTTACCATCAAAGAAATACCATTTTATTTGTCTCATATTAGTTTATTTGTAAGTGTAAACAGAGCTGATGAAAATGGCCTTTTTTCCCATTTGCATTTGCTATCGCCATAAATTGATGGGCTACATAATAATTGAACTATAATATTTTTCCACTCATTACAGAAGATTTGAGGCAAAAATATTTCAGGTTGCAGAGCTCATTGCAAAATATATCTATGATGTTTTCTTTTCTGTTTTATAGCCGCTTAGTTCTTCTAGGGCTCAGAAGCTAATGCTAATATTATGTTTAGCCAGTTTTTTATACAAAGCAAATATGGAAACACTCTCCCCACCCTTTCCTTCAGTATAATATTTGTTTAAGACACCAATACTTTTTATAAATATCAATCAACCAATTAAAATGAATGGCACTCTGAAGTCCAGGTAACACATTTTAGGTGATGACTAGCTACATCTGCCTTTAACAGAAAAAAAAAAAAATCTAGCATTTTTCCCATTCATTTTATATCCCTCTCTATTACTACAGCTTGTGAGTTTACACTTCAAATAAAAAACAAGCAGACTGAAAAGTCTAACTGTGCCTTTTCAGCTTACTTCCAGTGTGAGATGAATACTAATATTTCACTCCCTTCAAATAGTGTGAAAAATCGGTCATTGAAAACACTGAGTATGTTGCTGGTGTACTCACTGGGTCCAATGCTTCATTCATCCTTACTTTTCTTTAAATTGAATTTCAACTCACATAAAGGAAAGAATGGGAAAAGAAAAAAAGAATCAGTGAAAGCAATAAAACGGGTAGAGAACATACATATAAATCTGCCTCCTCGCATTCTGCTACAATATATCAGAAATCAGTCTGAGTTTTTCCTTGCAGTTAAGCATTGGTGGGGAAATTCAAAGATCAATTTTATGTTTGTTTGTTTGTCAACTAGACTGTCTCCTTGATTACAGTAATACATACATATATAGGAATTAGTTTTTTTTTCTAGAATTTCGTTGGGGAAATGGGGAAATGAAATTGATCTCATTTCTCAGAATTTTATTTTGAAAGTACTGATGAAGTACAAGTATCCTGAGTCACTGCTTTAAATGAGTTTTATTCTCTGGAAAGAGATGAATGAAGACTTTGATATTATGTGATTATATGACCTCTTAGCTACAGGCTGGACTACTCTACTACATCCTGAATGCGCTGTCTTCTATTTTCTCCTACGCTAGTATACTCGCTGGGTTTTCCTTACACTTCACTGGCTTCAACTTCTGCATGAATCTCACAGGCTTTAAGTCTGTGGCATGTACAATAAATCATGTTACTCTTCGAATATTTTCACTATATTCTCTAGGCATCTCAGCCAATTCACTGACTGGCTTCACTGACTGTATGTGTCTGATGACTTCCACATTTATTTCTACCGAATAGACATGTCTCTTATGCATTCAACTATTATCTGACATCCTATCTTTAATGTAGCATACCAACTTCATCCAAACTCCGACTAAACTTGCTTCTCCTGTGTGCCTTCACAGTGAAGTTAGTAACGGCACATGCTGGAGTCTTGGCTACCATCATTTGTTCTTCCTCTTCCTCATTTATCATAACCAATAAAGAAACACACCACTCTTACATTCTAATTATTTTTTCTTAAATCTCTATTTTACACAATTCCTAACACTCATAATTTTCTGACTAAGAGCCTCCTAACTAGTCCATCCACAACAAGTGGTATTTCTAAAGCAAAAACCTGATTGTGTGACTCCTTGTCTTAAAACTCTCTACTGTCTTCCCATCGTGGGTGTGCTAAGTTCCAAATATCCTCTAACTGGTTCTTATTACCCCTCCAGTCTCTTATCAGTCTTTTATAGTATAATTTTTATTCCTATCACAATAAACTTTACCTGTTAATTTTTCTTGAAACTTTGTATGTGACATTTTGCAATCAAATTATACTCATTTTCTGCACATCCTTCTGTCTCAAATTAAACTGTGCCACTTTTAAAGTATTTTGCATTATCTCTCCCACGTGGCTAGATTTGTTACTTCCCACAGACAACTCTATTATTTTATCACATCACTTATCATATGTATGGTAAGTAAACAATTGTTTCTTTTCCCAAACTAAATTTTCATTGAATAAGCAACTGTTCTATCTTCTTTACTATTATGCCTACAATAAATGGATTTTGTTTTTACCAACATGCAATAATTCAGGCTTCGTTATGGAAGTATCACAGGTATTTTTTAAAAAATATAATTGTTTTATTTTATCTTTTATACATTGAATCACTGTAGATCATTACAACTTGTAAAAGGAATTTCCTAGTATAAATACACTGCATACTAATCTAGTTAAAGATATGATCATACATGTTATCATCAATAGATTTGTATCAATTTTTATGTCCCTTACATATCTTGCTTCCTTCTTTGGTAGGCATTTGATAAGAGGATTTCTTTTTTTTTTTTTTTCTTGGATAAGCTATTAGTGAGTGCTATGAAAATCTAATCCAATTTAATAAGTATGTATGGGGATTATTTTCTCAGTCATTATCAATATGGCACAAATTTTGTGATATATTGAAATCTTGTAATGGATATTGCATGAGAAATAAAAGTCTAACGTGGGGGTGAACGGAAGAAAGATATTCCAGGAAGATACTAAGTATGTATTTGACAGCATTACGCATATGGGCACACTTTCTCCATATGTCCTTTAATCTTGATGACATGGTTCAGAAAGCACCTGGGGCCTTCATAGTGCCTCTCAGGCATGCAGAGAAGAGGCACATGCTCAGCTGAATTTGGCTGCACAGTTCCTGGTCTTGCCTAAGACCTGTCCCAGTCATAGTGAGAATGAGGCAGAGCTGCCAGTTCACCACGCAGTCTGGGGTGAGACTTTAGTGAGTAAGGAGACAAAGATTATAAAGTAAAAGTTTGTCTCCAATGTTCAATTATTAGTTGTATGTTTGAATGGCTGAGATTGAAGGAGCCCATTCTATAATTGAAGTAGGAGAGAACACACTTGAAATCTGTGGGTAGTGATTCAAAATTGTCAAATGTCCAAAGGAAAAGTATCCATTTCTAAGGACATAATATATTTAAAGATGATTTGGGGTGGGGGGCAACCAGTAGCATGATGGTTTAGGTAGTTGAATCCTATACGACTGGCCCGTGGTTGGAGTCCCACACTCAGCAACTTGAAAAACACACTGGCCATATGTGCATGAATGCCAAAAATCCCAGAAAGGGAGAAATGGAGGAAAAGGAATTACTGTGTGATCATTCCCCATGGGGAGTGTTTTTTCACTCTTTCCTTTTCTCTTTCGGTTTGTCGCCTTCCAGCGGGGGCGGAAAACTTAAGGCAAAAAAAAAAAAAAAATGAAAGCCTACTACATGTCACAGATGTTCAATGCTAAAAATATCCAAATGAATGACACAGTTCTTTTCTAAAGAAACATAGGGACAGCCTTATAGTGCAGTAGTTATGTGCTGTATGAAGGGAGTGGGATTACTTGAGTCCTGGCCCCAGCTTGGAAGGCATGTTGCAAGCCTGAGTGCATGAGTATACAGGGTCCTGACAGGTAGGATAGCTAGAGGAAAGGGGTTTGTGGCATTGCCCCAAGTCCAGGCTGCTTTACGTCTGTCCTTCTTGCTCGCTCTGTCAAATGCGTGCACGCTCTGGGAAAAGACAGAAAGAAGAAAGGAAGGAAGGAAAAAATAGAGTGAAAAAAGAAAGGAAGAAAAGAAAGAAAGAAAAAATAGAGAAAAAGAAAGAGAAAATAAAAGAGAAAAGAAAGAAAGAAAGGGAGAAAGGAAGAAAGAAAGAGGAGGAAAACATATGAAGGGTCTTCAAAAAGTTTTGGGGAAATGTGTACTATTATAAAATATGCATAGATGTCAAAAATCTTTTCACTAAAACAAATGCATACTTTCATTCCATTTTCTATAGGCATTTGCAATATTCTTTTATAAATAAGTAACCACAGCATGATCATCTAAATACAATAATATCAATATGTACAAGTAATGGTGGGAGAAGAAATCAACTCTGCTTGATCACTAGAGTAATATTCATAGAGAAAAAATGGATATAACTTTTAGAAATGAGAAGAGAATTGGAAAAAAAATGAGAGATACATCATGGACACAGGGAACATGTACATGATTTTAAAGCAGTATGCTGTTTCTAAGGAATGATAAAAATTCCTTATTACATGTTTTGTTAACTCAAAATAAGAGAGCCTTCTCTGTGTGAGTGTTCACATTATATTTAAAGAAAAAAGGAAAAAAAAACTTTGTTTTTTTCCCTAATATGAGAGATTATCATGGATCTTTATGACGAAAAAACTATTTTCACTTTGGAGCATATTAGAGGAGTTTGGTGGTCTGATAACAATACACCTATCCATGATTTTCTATTTAACAACTGTATAAACATAACTTATTAGGTCCAGAATAAACCATATATCATTCACCCACAGAAAAACAATTAGGGTTCCTTTCATTTACTAGTATCTTTTCATTAGTCATGGCTTCCGAGAGATGTGGGTTGTTGCATTCAAGAACTCACACAACCCTCGTTCAACAATATTTATTGAAACTCTGATTTCTGTGACAGATATTCACCTTGTTACTGGTATACACCAGTGGGGGGGGGGACATGTAATTTTGGTAAAAATGATTGTATAAAAGAAGGCATACCAAATAAGTACATACTAAATGATTACATTTACAAATAATTCAAGAAAATGTAAACCAATCTATACTGACAAAAAGGAAGTTACTAGCTGCTTCAGATGGTAGTGGAAGAAAAAATGGTTACAACTGAGTACAAAATAATGTTGAAGGTGATAGAAACATTTGATTTTGAAGTATTTAATTGTGATAATAATTTTGTGGGAGTGCATATCAACAAAACTCATTAAATTGTATAAATTTTAACTGTGTAGGTATTTTTAATATCAATTATATCTGTAAATTACAAAAAAATTATAAAAACATGAATATAAAAGTATCGATACTTTTAGATAAAGAATAAGAGAGAATTCACTGTGAACTTTTTGTTGTATTAAAAAGTACCAGGGTCAGGATCAGCAGATAGTACAATGGTTATGCCTCTGGACTCCCACTTAGTCGACTATGGCTGGAGGCTTGGACCTGGCAGCTTAAAATTCATGTGTATGTGTGTGAGTGTGTGTGTGTGTGTGTGTGTGTGTGTGTGTACCCTAAATCACAAGAGAAGAATTAAGAAGAAGGGATTGCTGTGTGGCTATCTCCCCTGGGAATGATTTCTCATTTCTGTCTCTGTCTCTCTCTTTCTCTCCACTGACCACATGTGCCCTGTAGCAAAAAAGAAAAAAAAAAAAGTACCAGGGTGATTTCTTCACATATAAGACCATTTTCCTAAGTGGAAACATCAACATGGAAGAAGAAATGAATAGCTGTGTAAATGTAAGTGTATAAAATCAATATTGAATTTAAAAATGGTAAAAATTGAGGAGCGATGTTACCTGCATGTCACAGTAGGAGATACTGGTCCTCAGCTCCCAATAAAAGCAACAAATAGCTGTTTATTCTCTAATGAAAATAGCCTTGAGAAGCTTGAAGTGTTCAATTAAGCACCTGAAACAGCTAGTGAAGAACAAAAAGGAAAATAACCTCACAGGAAGAAAAAAAAAAATCATGGGGGAGAGGAACATACTTGATGTCTGGAGAGATATCTAGGACAAAGAAGAATGGTGAAAGTTGTCAGTATTAGCCACACATCAGGTGCCACTGTGATTCTCAGTGAATTGCTCTGCAGAAGACACTAGTATCTTTCACTACTGAGATCATAAACAGTCATCCCCCTGGATAAGTAGATCTTATTTCACCTCTTTCCTAAAAAGGAGCCAGTTTGGTGCCAGTATGGCTGTCATTCTTCTAACTCTATTTGTGCCCTAGATCATGGAGCTGTGCTGTCCTGTACATGCCCATAATACCAACCAATTCTACCACTGCTCAATTCACACCCATATAGGTAATCTTATCTCTGTGTTCATACCTCAGATGCTGGAGCCACTGCTACTGTGAACTAGACCCATCCTGCTTTGGTGGCTTGGTTGCTTTGCATTTCTCCAAATTACAGACCCACGCTCTGCCACCATTCTGTACGTGTTGATGTCTCTGTCATTTGAGTCATTGCCACAGCAAGTTAACACACAGAAACTATGAAGTCACTATAGTTCCTCCCATGCCCACACTCCAGATTCTGACTTTATGGTTGCACTTGCACATGCCTGCCTTTTAGACACTGAAGCCACTAATACAGGCTCATCAGCAACCCAGGCACGGAAGCTGCGGTTTCTCTGTGTATGTTGTGTCCACTCTCCAGATATGGTCTCTGCTATCACAGTGAGCTAGTCCATGTCCTGGACTTCAGAACTGCTTAAGCTCTGCATGTGCCCATGTTTCGGCTTCCAGCTCCCTGACTTACTCCACAAGTACCCATGCTTCATACACAGTTACCAACACGGCTGTAGGGACATTTGCACCACCACTGGCCTGGGCCCTGGAGCCGTGGTCTCTCCATGTGTGCTCACTGTGCAGACCCCAACTCTCTGGCAACTCCATGGACAGTACATATTACAAGTGGTGCCACTATCATTAGGAAGATGCCCACAGGTCAAATCCAAAGCCAAGTGAGATCCTGCAAATTAAAATTACTTGGTTGGAGAAAAAGAGATTGGTAGGCTTCAGAAACTTTCACCCACAAAAGACCCCTAACAGCCCAGGCCATGGGTGCAAACGCCGAAAGTCTTGATTACTGAGGAATCTAAAATCTTCACCAATGCCAGCGTCAGTTGTCAGAGGTGCACGGAGGCAGTTCTGCTTCACACCATGGATCTAGAATGGATCAAACTGACCTAACAGGTGTCCTCATACTCACTTGCAAGGGAAGATCTTTCCCCACTGAAAGCATTCTATAAAGTTTGGAAGAAGTGACTGTTTCATCAAGTATGCAGACATCAATAAAAGACAAGGAAATACAATGAAAAATTAAGGAAATATATCATTATCAAAAGAACAGAATAATTTTCTGATAACTGATCCCTAAGCAATGGAAATATAAGAATCGTCAGATAGAACATTCAAAATAATCATTTTAGTGAAGCTCAGTGAATATCAGTAGAACACACAGAGAAAATTCAGTGATACATGGAATATAATATGCAAACAAAATGAGAAATTTAATGGAGACATTAAAATAATAATTTTAAACATCTGGGAGGCAAATAATACAATGAATAAAATGAAAGCTACAATAGAGTGTGCGATTAGCTGAATTACTGAAGCAGAAGAAAGAATCAGGGAATTCATGGATGAGTATATGAAAATATCAAGTCAGAAGAGAAGAAAAGAATAAAACAGTGAAAAAAATTAAGAAAGACTGGGATTTCTAGGACACTATGAAGAGAGTTGGCATTCACATTATTGTAAGAATCTCAGAAGAGTAAGAGAAATAAAATATAAAGCTTATGTTTAAAAAAAATGAAAAGAAAACTTTGGGCCCAGCATAGTGGTACAGTTGGTAGCAAAATGAACTAAGTACTGAAAGTCCCATGGCTGACTGAGCCTGCAGAGACCCAACTCAGCTTAAATATATATTCATGCCATACTCAAGATACTGAGAACTTAGAAGACCAGAGAAAGGGAATAATCATGTGACAAAATCTGTCAAAGAGAAGAGCCCTCCCCTCCTTAAACACATGCTGTTAGGAATTTAAAAAAAAAAAAAATCTATAAACAAAGAAATTCAGGCTTAAAACTTTCCAAATCTGGGAGTGTGGAGTGAACATAAACATCCAGGAATAGGAAACTCAAAATTATTCAATCAAACTTAATCTAAAGAAGATTATCATATGATATATTATAATTGAACTAAAAAAAAATCAAAGACAGACAATCTTGAAAATAGCAAGAGAAAAAGATCCTTGAATACAAGAGAACTCTAATAAAGCTTTCAGGAGGTTTCTCACTAGAAACTCTGAAGACTAGGAAAGAGTTGACTGATATGTTCAAAGTACTAAAGGAAAAAATACAAAAATTTCCAGAGAAGAATATGTATCCTTCAAAATGAGGGAGAATGAAAAATATTCCACTCAAACAGAAGCTGAGGGAATTCCTTTATCATTAGACCTGACTTAAACTATTATAAAAAGTTCTTCAAGTTGAAGTGAAAGGATGGTAATTAGTAACCAGGAAACATACAAAAATATAAAATTCACCAGGAAAAGTACATAGTCAAATTCAGAATACTTTAATGCTATAGTGGCAGTGTGTGAATCATTTCTATCTCTAGTTTAAAGGTTATAAGACACACTATTAAAGGTAATTGTAGCTATCATAATATGTCAAGAGACATATAATATTAAAAGATACAAATTGTACATCAAAGAATAGAATTTGGGGATTAGAATATGGACAGCAATACCGATGTAGAATTTTGTAGGTGACCGAAGTTGCATAGTCATCAGATAGCCTGTTATGACCATAAGATGTTTTAAGTAAGCCTCAAGGTAATCTGAAAGCAAAAACCTATAGTAGATATACAAAAAGAGAAGAAAAACACATCAAAGCACACCCTACCAAAAAACAAATTATAATAATGAAAGCAAAGTAGCAAAGAAAGCAAAAAGGAATTAAGGACTTAGAAAATAACCAGCAAAAAGTAAAAGAAAAATAAAAAGTAAGTACTAAGTTCTTAGCTATCAATAATTACCTGGGATATTAATTAATTAAGTTGTTCAATCAAAAGATGTGGAACCGGGGCCTTGGAAGGGGGTGATGGGGAATGAAATAATAACTGAAAGATAAAAAGTTTCAATTAGAATAAGTAATTCTTGGAAATCTATCATACAGCATGATTTCTAATGATATGCATGCATTGTTATTATAATATGGTGTACCTAAAAATTTCTAACAGAGTGGATTTTAAATGTTTTAATCATTAAAAAAATGATGAATGAATAGGAGCAGAGAAAGTGGACAGCCTTGTCTTGTACCTGTTTTTAGTGGAAAGGCGTTCAGCTTTTCCCTATTCAATATAATGTTAGCTATGGGTTTTTCATAGATGGCTTTTATTATGCTGAGAAATGATCCTTCTCTGCCAATTTTCCTGAGGATCTTAATCATAAAGGAATGTTGTATTTTGTCAAATGCTTTTTCCACATCAATTGAAATGATCATGTAGTTTTTTATCTTTTTTCCTGTTGATATGGTGTATTACATTTATGGTTTTGCATATGTTGAACCACTCCTGAATCTCTGGAATAAAGCCTACCGAGTCATAATGAATAACCTTTTTTATATGCTGTTGAATACGGTTAGCAAGTATCTTGTTGAGAATTTTTGCATCTATAGTCATAAGAGCTGGAGGTCTGTAGTTTTCCTTTTATGTTGTATCCTTAGAGGTCTGTAGTTTTCCTTTTATGTTGTATCCCTATCCAATTTGGGAATGAGGATAACGGAGGCTTCATAGAATGAATTTGGAAGAGTTCTTTCCTTTTGGAGCTCTGAAAACAGTGAGTAGAATGGAGGTTAACTCTTCTTTAAAAGTTTGATAAAATTCATGAGTGAAACCACAGGACCTGGCCTTTTCTTTGTTGGGAGGTTATTTATTACTGATTCAATATCATTGCTTGTTATAGGTCTATTCAGATTATATGTGTTCAGGAATTTGTCTATCTCATCCATTTTTTTCTTTTTTGGTGGCATATAGTTGTTCATTCTAATCATGTTTTGTATTTCTATTATTTGTATTTTTTTCTATTAAAAGCATATGAAAAAAATGCTCAACAATCCTCATCATAAGGGAGATACAGATCAAAATCATAATAAGATACCACCTAACCTCAGTCAGAATGGTGAAGATTAAAAAAAAATATTATAAGTGCTTGTGGGAATGTGGTGAAAGGAAAACATTCCTACATTGTTGGTGGGAATATAAATTGGTCCAGCCACTATGAGGGATAGTATGGAGGTTCCTCAAAGATCTTCAAATAGAACTACCAGATGATCGAGCAATTCTGCTCCTGAATATCTACCCAAAGGACAGGAAAACACTCAGTCAGAAAAGCACTTATACAACTATATTTATTGTGGTATTATTCATGATTGTTAAGACATGGAACCAACCCAAATGTCCACAAACAGATGAATGGATTGAAAAAGTGTGGCACATATACTCCATGGAATACTATTCAGGCATAAAAAACAACAAGGCCTGGGAATTTGATAGAAAGTGGACAAATATGAAAGACCTGTTGATGAGTGAAGCAAGTCAAGCTATGAAAGAGAGACATTGTATGTCTCCACTTAACATATACCAACTGTCTGTATCTACGTAGTAGAGATTGAAAGTCCGGAGGACATAAAAGCAATAAAAAATGTCATGGACACTAGAGACAAAATGGAAGGAAAGCATGGGAGGGGAAGAGTGTAGGAAAGGAAATTTGGAGGAAAAGCAGAGGTAAGACATTTGTGGGAGACAGATATGGTGTATTATTTGTTGATGAGGATGAGTATAGTATTCTCAGTTGGGCTGAACTGAGGTGTATATCATGCTGGGTAAAGTCTCTTTAAAATATAAATGATGTATAGTGATTAAATGTATAAATAATAATAATAATAAAGAAAAAATGATAAATGAGGTAATTGGTATATTAATTAGCTTGATTTAGTCATTTAACAATATACCAAAACATCACATTGTATGTTAAGTATATAACCTTTTTATCAATTATATAGTAAGGTATCTGAAAAATACACGAAGCCAGTTTAAAAAAAGTGGCATCTGGAACCCAAAATAAATGTAGAAAAAATGTGCCCAGCGACAATAACATAACAGCCAATTGGCAAATGGAGTTAAATTGTGTAAAGTCCTTGCATTATGTATTAGTAATAATGGAAGAAATACATTTTTTCTTCCTTAGTATAGTCACCAATAGTAAATGCAATAATAAGTGAAGAGAAAAATGCAACAATGATGATGATTATAATAATACATTCAATTATCTAAAAGAAAGTAATAGAAAAGTATACATAAATAAGAAAGAAAAACAAAAAATAAAGGTGAAATGGTACATATTAATGGTATACTATATAAAATGACATGAAATGTAAGTGTACTGAGTAGAATAAGATCAAGTATATATTAGAGCAATGTTTTTATCTTAATCTCCTATACGACTTAATGTTACAGTATATTCATAAATTGGATAAAATAATTGCCATTTAATATTAAATTATGTTCATAGGGCATTTGAGGAAAATTTATTATAATATCTTCTTACTCAAATAATAAATAATATAATAGAAAATTTTACAGATCATAAATATTAAGCATGCTGAATTTGCACAATTTATCCCTACCATATAATAACAACCTAGGTGAATGGGTAAAACAGTGCTATAACTATACAATCTATAAGTATTAATATATATATAATAATTCAAAATATAGTTTACAATGTCCATCATAATTTATTTGCTATTTGGAATGTATATGAATGTCTTGTTGTTTGTCCATGCAATAAAAGCTTATTTTTAAAATTTTGGCCTTTTTTGTTAGCTTATTTTATGCCCTGTTGAATTCCTGTCTGGTCCACAAACAACTTCTGAATGATTATAAAGATTTTATATTTTTTGAGATTTTCATTATTACCCAACATATTGTTGAATTTGATAAACAATCCATATACAATCAAGAATAATTCAAATTCTGTAGTGATTAACACAATTTTTTAAATGTCAATTTTACCAATTACGTTATATAGATCTTTTATAAAAATAATGTTTTTATTGTTTGTTTTTGTTAAGAAGTGCATTAAAAAGCTGTTATAGTTTTTTTTTCATTTTTCTGTAGTTCTACCATGTTATGATTAATATATTTTGAAATTATTTATTGTAAACATTTTTTGGAGAGGTTTTTACTATAGGGCACATACACTATACAGAAATACAGAGATAGAGAGACAGTAAATGAGAAATTACCTCTCAGAGGGGATGGCCACGCTGCAATCATTTCTCCTCCATTGTCTTCTTGGGATCTTGGGCGCATGTACGTGCGCCCGGTGTGAGTTGAAGCCACTGGGTCAGGACCTGAACTGCGGTTGACTACATGGGAGTCCAGCAACACAGCCATTACGCCATCTGCTGGTCCTAGTGAACATAAAATTTTAAAATTACAGTATCTTCCTGCTGGCTAACTCCCTTATCATTATGAAATCTCTATTCTCCATTTATGTTTCTTGCCTTAAACTTTACTGAATCCACATTTATAAAGCTAAATAAGATATCTTATGACCAGTGTTTTCATTATATTTCTTTATTTAATCCTTGTGTTCATTCTTTATAAGTCTTTCTATGAATATACCTTATATTATGCATATAATTCTTTTTGGTCTTCAGTCTCCAGTTTTAAATCTTTGCTTTGGAATATTCTACATATATTTTAGTTACCAATACAGTTGGCTTTATATCTAGCATCTTTCTACTTGTTTTCTTATGAAACTACGTGTTTTATGATTCTTTTTTCCTTCATATTTTATATTAAACACATATTACTATATTTTTCTACTATTTATACAATCTTCTACTATAATTAGTAGTTATTACAGAGCAATTTTTTTTCACTTTGTACTGTTGATATTTTAATCAAATAATTATTTATTATGAGACTCTCTTGTGTTTTGTACAGTGTTTACCAATATTCTTGGCCTCTACTGCCTAGGTATTTATAACATCACTTTCCCCAGTTGTGAGTTCTAAAAATATTTCTGCATATTTCCAAATTCTCTATGGTGACAGAATCTCTTCCCATCCAGAACCATTGTCCTGGGAGGATCAGGGAGTTGGCACAGTGGTAAAACATGTTGCTGTTGAGAGCCCTTCCAATATAACAAGGTTCCTAGAGCAAGTCTAGAGTCCTCCCTGAGCACCCAGGCACAGAGTATGGGCAGTGTGTACCATGGTGGCTTGGCCCACGTCCAAATTCATTTACTCCAGCTCTACATAATTTCTAAATGTCTCTCCTTTCTTTATCAGCAACTCAGTCAATCTTCAACGCAAATCTAGGAAATTAATAAGCCCTTACCAAAATAAAAGAGCTGTGAATTAATTCTGCTCTGAAGATACTTGCCCCTTATGGAATATTAGTTCATTTTGCATTTATTGTGTCATGGCTCTCGGAATGCCTTTGGCCATGTGATTAAATTAAAATCTGTATCTTGGTCTTTAGCTCACATCAAGTACAAAATAAAATTCAGCATTTTCTGTAGTAGTCAGTATGAGTGTCTGACTGCTTGAAATACTACATTTTATCTTGAAGCATAGTTTCCTCCAATGTATTTTAAGGTAGAAAATAAGAATAAGTGTCATAGTAATAGAGATGAGCACATCCTTTCAAAATTGCATCCAGTTCTATTTTTAATATAGCATAATTGGTTATACATAGAGAAACTAAATTTGGTGAAAACATGATTTTTTTTCAAATGATAATAACTTTATTTATATTTTTAAAATGGTCTACTCTCAGTTTATTTAAATTATATTATAGGTTCAATTCCAAAGAGAGAAGTTTAAGATACAATTAATTGTATGTTAAAAAATATCTTTTTTGAGACCAGCAGTTAGTGTAATGACTATGTCGCTGGACTCCCATGTGGTTGACCGTGGTTTATGTCCCAGGCCCGGTGGCTTAAAACTCACGCTGGGCGCATGTGTGTGCATGTCCAGGATCCTGAAAGGAGAATGGAGGAGAAGGGATTGCAGCATGGCTATCCCTTCTGGGGGGTGATTTCTCGCTTTCTGTCTCTATGTCTCTTTCTGTCTGTCTGGCGAGCACATGCACCCTATAGCAAAAGTCTCTCCCCCCCCAAAAAAAAAACATATATATATATATTTGACATTCACTTGAACCACCAGATTTGGTATATTTCAGTATAATTTTCAAAATTAAATTTGTAAAATTATACTCACAACTTAGAAATATTCCTAATGTTTACTATCGTTTAACTATGTATGGCAAGAAAAGGAATGACTGAAGGTATAAGGGTCCAATTTGAGGAAACAGACTTATGTATCATTGTGATAGAAAATAAAATTGGATCCATATCACTAAAACCAAAGTGTCCTATTGAAAAACTCTTCAGCTTACCATGGAATAGTGTGTGTGTGTGATTTTTATCTCAAGTTTAAATCCAATATATACTTATCAAAGTTTAACTGAAAATTGAGAAAAGTACAAAAATTAGTGAGGTAGTCTGCTAGCAAATAGTTGATATACAAGAGATTTTATTTTTCCCTTTATATATATTATTTAAAAATTACGGGACCAGCAGGTGGCATGGTGGTTAAGGCACTGGATATTCCCTCATGGCTGACCTTGGTTCAACTCTTGGACCTGGTGGCTTGATTTCTCACTTTCTCACTTTCTCTCTTTCTCTCATTTCCTCTCTCTCTTTCTGTGTGTGTGTGTGTGTGTGTGTGTGTGTGTGTGTGTGTGATCAAATTAAAATAAATGAATGAATAAATAAAAAATTATTTCATGACCAGGAAGTGGCATGGTGGTCAGAGGTGTTGGACTCCCACACGGCAACCACGGTTTGAGTCTCAGACCTGGTGGCTTGCTTTCTCACTTTCTTCTCTATTGCTCTCTCGCTCTGTACTTCTCTGTTCAAATTAAATTAAAAAAATAAAGTGAAATAAAATAATTTAAAAAATTATTTCAACTTTGGTGCAAATGTATACGTATGAAGAGACAATCATGACAAAATAAATATTTCAAGGACCAAAGAAAGGCATGTCCACCCACAGTAAACTGAGGCAGTCAAAAACTATATGCAAAGTTTTAACCAAGAGCCTAAAGTTGTAACTGATACTCAAGTCCATAACTACCAATTTGGAAACATTACTGTTACATACTGATTATCCCAACATTTACTTCTAACTGACAAGCTTACTTTGAGGTAGGGTGTGGAAAAAATGAAAAATATCCTAGTATTTACTTACCTGCCTATTTACTTATTTTCTCTAAAGTGGAAACATAAACAATTTAATATGGTGCCACCTTTGGTCACACATTTTCACCCCATGCCCAATATTTTAAAAAAGCATTTTAGATGTGTTCTTATTTAAACTTATCTATATTTATATGATATTTTAATAAGTTTAATTTATTATATGAGGGACATTGTAGATTATTTAAAAGTTATATTTACATATCTTTCTCTTTCTCTTCGGTGCCTTCTCTGTCCTAAACTTCTTTACAATATTTAGTTGGAACAAGACTGAGAGATCACATAAAATAAAATTTACGTAGAAAATAGAGAGATGCAGAATGCAAGTATAATTCATCTGATGAGAACATGTGAAAATTATGAGAAATGAGGGGATAAGATAAAACCAAAGGAAAAGAGAAGAAAGTACATGTGTGACAGGTTGAAGAGAACAGGTCGGCAGGTTTAAGTAGTTCTCTAGTTAGCAATAGATTATCGAATAAGCAAGACCAATAAATAGGAAACTGAGTATAAACAACATGCCGTAAATATTCAGACGACAACTAAAATTTTTCATGTATATTTAAATATGAATATAAGGAAGACATGCTAAAGAAATTCAAATTAAGTTTAAGTAATTGATTTCAGAAATAAGGAAAATGTCATTTTGGATAGCTATGCTTATACTTAGCAGGATTTTTTAATATCATTACAAAAATATTTTATCTAGGAATTGTACCTGTGAATGTTCTTTTGATAATTTGTTTTGACGGTGGAGACAACAGTAACACAGTAAAGACAGACAGAAACACTCTTTAGCATATAAAGTTACACATTGTTTTTAATATACATTTAATACACAATAATTAATAACTGCTAAATGTACCTTAAAAGTGTTCTATATTTAAATCAACACATATTTAGTGAAATGTGACTATGCTCTGAAAACGTTTTTAATGGACTCATAAGTGTTTTTATTTTCTCAAACCTATTCTTTTATAAGATATTGTGTGAAAAGATAAAATTCATTTGAAATAAAACTGAGAAAAATGCCTAAGTAGTGTTTAATCAGATGTAATTGTATCACATTATGTTTCTCTTTTAAATTTGGCTTATCAGAAAATAGTATTTTACAAATTACTTCCATAATTGTATTTATTTCAGAAGAATTTTGTTGTTAGTATACCAAAGCCTCTCATCAGGCATTTTTTGACAGCATGAATTGCCTTCAATAGAACAGAATTGGAGAGTTTTATTATTTTATAAATAGAACTACATTTTCAAAGGCATCTTAGCCACCTCAAACGCAATATATTGGACTAATGTAAGGAGAAGAAAATCACTATGCAGGATTAAACTCTTTAACAAAAAAAACGTATTCTTGTTTCTGCTTGCTAGAATCAGGATTATGTCAGATTATTATTATTAGTATTATTAGTATTATTATTTTGGAGAGATTTTGCTATAGGAAAAATCTTTATTTTGCTATAGGGCGCATGCACTCACCAGAAAGATAGAGAGAGACAGAGAGTAAGAAATCTCTCCCTGGGGTAATGACCACGTCACAATTCCTTCTTCTCCATTCTCCTCTCAGGATCTTGGGCATGCATGCATATGCACCCAGCATGAGTTTAAAGCATCAGGTCTGGGACTAGAACCACAGTCAACTACATAAGAGTTCAGCGACATAGCCATTACTCCATCTTCTGGTCCCAGGATTATGTCATATTATTAAAGTAAGCATGAAGGAAGACAGCTGGCACATGACCGATTCCATTAGAGAAAAATGGATTCAGTCACTTTTGAGAACTGGAACAAATTTGCGCTAATATGACTTGAGAATCAATATAAGTATTTAAGTTTGTTCATCATTAAGAATCTATTTTTCCTGTACTACATTGCAGCTTGACCATGTGCTCATGATCATATCATTAGAAACTTCACTGTAAACCAACTTACTAATATGAATAGCACATATTCACAGAAAATTGCTAGAAAACTAGATGAAGTATGCTAGCAAAAGGTGATTTTAAAGAACAGTCATTATTTAAAGGGACTGTTTTCCAAATACATAACTCTGGAAGATTTTTAAAAAGTTAAAGTGGGCCAGCTCTGGGGCTGAGTGGTTAATAAAGCCAGATCTCACATGGTCTACTATGATTCTTCTGTGATTCCCCAGCAGCTTGAAAAAACATGCCAGGCAAGTTTAGATGTGCGCCCCAAATCCTGAAAGGTGGGAGAAATGGAGGAGAAGAAATGGTAGTATAACCACCCCCCCGCCACCACCACCGGGAGGATTCTTTCTCCTTGTCCCTAACTCTCTGTCTCTCTGTCTATCTGAGGTGAGCTAGACATGCCTACTAGCAAAAAATAAATATATAAATAAATGCATAGCAAAAGAATAGTCATTCTTTGATCAGGGAAAGATCAAAGATTTAAAACCACAAAATCAGAGAATATCCCCCTGGGGCTGTGCACAACCTCCTTCCTCACCAAATTAAAATATATATATTGAGTCTCAGACCTGGTGGCTTGCTTTCTCACTTTCTTCTCTATTGCTCTCTTGCTCTGTACTTCTCTTTTCAAATTAAATTAAAAAAATAAAGCGAAATAAAATAATTTTAAAAATATTTCAACTTTGGTGCAAATGTATACGTATGAAGAGACAATCATGACAACATAAATATTTCAAGGACCAAAGAAAGGCATGTCCTGATATATATATATATATATCACTGAAGTGTTTGTAGTGTGCTAAAGCAACAAAAAATGTTGCTAATAAACTAGAAATCTTGTACAACCCACCAATATCTCAAAAATAATTAAGTAAAGTCCATAAGAACTATTCTAGAAAACAAGAAAACACAACTTTACACATTGATATCGGTGCCTCCTTGCAAGAAAAACAACTGTTTAGTAGAAATTATTCACACAGAATGTAAATAGTCACATTAAATCAGAAATTGAAAAACTAAAATAAAGAATAATCAAAAACTGATTGAACAAAATAAATTATAGAACAAAGAAAATTAAGCCACATATGAAAAATAAATTTCATGGTTCCCTAAGAGAGAATCAATTCAAATACATATTTAAGACAGGGATTGAATCGATATAAGTAAAGAACAAAGCGAATTAAGTAACTGATAGAAAGAAGATTATACATATATGTCAGTAAATAAGTAATGGAAATAAAAGATAGGATAAGAAGGGTGAATAATTTTACTATGGAACCCTATGAAAAGTAAAATTAAAATACTCTAACAGGGGTCAACAGGTACCATAATGGTTACATTGCTATACTCTCACATGGCTGACTGTGGCTCAGGTCCTGACCCAGCCTCTTGAAACTCATGCTTGGGTGCATGTGCTTGTGTGACCAACGTTTTAAGAGGAAAATGAGGAGAAGGGATTCCTGGGGCAATGATTTCTCACTTTCTGTCTCTCTGTCTCTGTCTCTCTGGCAAGTGCATGAAACCTATAACAAAATTCTCTCTAAAAAATAAATAAAATGAAATACTATAACAGAGGTAATATTTAAAATACAGTTCAAGCAAACTCTCCAGAAACCATGAAACAAAAACCCCATAGAACTTTGAGTTTTATCTTGGAAAAAAATCTCTTAATTTAACAGACGAAGTTCCATGAGGCCCCTAGATAAAATAAACTGATAGAAGAAGGCATAAGAATTAGGTTAGACTCACACTTTTCAAAGCTACCATCAAAACAAGGCAAAGTTCAAGTAACTGTCAACTATCTAGTTTCTTTGTTGCTAATAACAGAAAATACCTGAAACTGTGTGATTTATGAAATTAAGAGATTTATTTGGTTCATGATAACGAGGAACAAGAAACAGGGTGTCTGACAGAGTTGTATTCACATCAAAGGGGCCAGAACAGAACAAAGATATTATGAGTATCTCTCTTCATAAACTCAGCAGAAGCTGGACATGAAGGCCACTTCCTAATCACCCTAATCTTAATCTCCTCCCTAAAATCCCACCTTTCGACACCAAAATAGAATCAAGGTTCTGACGTCTTAATTATCTTAAAAAGGGTCCACACATACATTTTTAGGAGAGACATAACCAAACTATAGTGTATAGAAACAAATAGAAAAATAAAAACAGAAAAACTGCAACGAGAAAAGTATGAATTATTCATTTTTACATTGAGTCAATCCACACTCCAAATCACATATCAAAGTTGTATTAGCTTTCTTCACAGAGGAAGTTAGAAAGTTCTACATCCATCAGTCTTTTTTTTTTTTTTTTGAGAGGTTTTTGCTATAGGGCGCATGCACTCGCCAGAGAGACAGAAAGCGAGAAATCACCCCCCAGGAGGGATGGTCACGCCGCAATCCCTTCTCCTCCTTTCTCCTCTCAGGATCTTGGGCACGCACGCACACACTCCCAGCGTGAGTTTTAAGCCACCGGGTCCGGGACGCGAACTGCGGTCGACTACGTGGGAGTCCAGCGACATAGCCATTATGCTAACTGCTGTTTCCCCCATCAGTCTATCTCGAAAAATTTACTAGGTCAGGATTCCACAACTTTTTCTATAAATGGTTAAATGGGAAAATTTTTTTTTTTTTGGGGGGGGGAGAGATTTTCACTGCAGGGCGCGTGCGCTCACCAGACGGACAGAGAGAGACATAGAGACAGAAAGCGAGAAATCACCCCCCAGGGGGGATGGTCACGCCACAATCCCTTCTCCTCCATTCTCCTCTCAGGATCTTGGGCACGCACGCACACACGCCCGGCATGAGTTTTAAGCCACCGGGTCCGGGACACGAACCGTGGAGTCCAGCGACATAGCCATTACGCTAACTGCTGGTTCAAATGGAAAAAATTTTTCACTTTGAGATCCTTACCCTCTTTGTTGCAACTCCTCTAATTTTCCATTTATTTTAGTATGAAAGCAAATATATATAATGTGTGAACAAGGAGGAATGATCATGTTCCTATAGAATTTGTTCATGAAAATAGTTGATGGGCCATACAAACCCCCATCCAATATAATAAACTTCCTCTAGCCTAACTAAGACTGTAAAATTTTCAGCAAAAAAATACTATGGTGACTATTTTTTAACATATATTAATGTATATATAACAAGAAGGTGGAGATAGCGGTGGAATATTAATGTACAAATATATTTTGTGTCAAGGTAGGGATAATGTAATTATAAAATTGAAGTTGGAAGACAAAGAAGAAAATAAAAAAGAAAGGCAGTTGTGTAGTAAACAAATAGATGTTAAAGATAACCAACACAACTGGTCAACCAGATAGTATAAAGGAAGATAAGAAAATAGAGAATGAAGTACAATAAAAGTATAAGTATAAAAGTGTCCACTATACTAAAAATATAACCTTCTTAAACAATTTTTAAAAAATATACATCTCCTCAATTAAGAAACATAAACTATCCAACAAAATGCATGTAAGTATAACATATTCTGATAATTCAAGAAAATACAGTAACAGATAAATAATATAAATTACTATTAATGTATTATTTTTGATATTTCCCACAAGATGAAACTTAACTGTGACATACTAAAGACACATGAAAAGTAAAGTAATCCAGATAGGCTAAATATAAAAAGAAGGGTAAAATAAAATATTAGACAAATAGAAACTATAGATAGAGGGTATAGTGATCCTAATTTCTAAATATGGATCCAGACAACAAGTACACCTAATACGGTGTTGGTGGGAATGTAAATTAGTACATCCACTGTTGAGAACATGGAGGTTCCTCAAAAACCTACAAATAAGACCCAGTAATTCCACTCCTGGCTATCTACCCATAGGATAGGAAAATCCTCAGTTAGTACATCCATGTTCATTGCTTCATGATTCACAATGGCTATGATATGGAATCAGTCCAAATATCCAAGAACAGATGAATAAATTGAAAAAAATGTGGCACGTATACACTGTGGAATACTACTCAGACATAAAGAACAATGAGACCCTGACATCTGATACAAAGTAAATGACTATAGAAAATTTAATCATAAAAATGAAGTTAGCCAGACTATGAAAGATAGTAGTGTATGTCCTCATTTAATATATACTGAATGCCGGCACTCCTTGGTAGAAACAGAAAGATTGGAAGGTATAACAGGTATTAGAACAGGGAAGGCAACTGAAGGTACTAGAGACAGAATAGGAGGGAATAGGAGACAGGTAGTAGGAGGGAGGAAATTGGGTAAAATAACAAAATAAAACAAACAAAAAAACATTTAAGGGAACCAGCAGTTAGCGTAATAGCTATGTTGCTGGACTCCTATGTAGTTGACTGCGGTTGATCCGGTGGCTTAGAACTCACCCCGGGAGCGTGTGCGTGCTTACCCAAGATCCCGAGAGGAGAATGGAGGAGAAGAGACTGCGGCTTGACCATCCCCCCTGGGGGGTGATTTTTCGCTTTTTGTCTCTATGTCTCCCTCTGTCTGTCTGGCGAGCACACGCGCCCTATAGCGAAAACCTCTCAAAAAAAAAAATAAATAAAATAACAGAAACAGAAATGAAAAGGTATCTGTTGATAATGTCCATGGTAATATCCATGACTTTACTAATATGCACAGTGGGAAATATGCTTTGTATACTGTAAAAATGAACAACGATTAACTATAAATACAAAATATATTATTTAAAAATGCTGAAGAAGAATTTTAATCCTAAAATCCATAATCTCTGGTGGAAGTAATAGGAATAACAGGAATACTTAGAAATATTTATGTATAAATGAATTCAACAATATATTTTATGAAATAAAAACTAGGTACTTGAAACAGACTAGATGGAAATTTATGAATGAGAGTAGTTTTAATATAGATAACAGCACTTTCAGTAAAAGGTAGATTTATGGAAAAGTGTCCACTATACTAAAAATATAACCTTCTTAAACAATTTTTAAAAAATATACATCTCCTCAATTAAGAAACATAAACTATCCAACAAAATGCATGTAAGTATAACATATTCTGATAATTCAAGAAAATACAGTAACAGATAAATAATATAAATTACTATTAATGTATTATTTTCGATATTTCCCACAAGATGAAACTTAACTGTGACATACTAAAGACACATGAAAAGTAAAGTAATCCAGATAGGCTAAATATAAAAAGAAGGGTAAAATAAAATATTAGACAAATAGAAACTATAGATAGAGGGTATAGTGATCCTAATTTCTAAATATGGATCCAGACAACAAGTACACCTAATACGGTGTTGGTGGGAATGTAAATTAGTACATCCACTGTTGAGAACATGGAGGTTCCTCAAAAACCTACAAATAAGACCCAGTAATTCCACTCCTGGCTATCTACCCATAGGATAGGAAAATCCTCAGTTAGTACATCCATGTTCATTTCTTCATGATTCACAATGGCTATGATATGGAATCAGTCCAAATATCCAAGAACAGATGAATAAATTGAAAAAAATGTGGCACGTATACACTGTGGAATACTACTCAGACATAAAGAACAATGAGACCCTGACATCTGATACAAAGTAAATGACTATAGAAAATTTAATCATAAAAATGAAGTTAGCCAGACTATGAAAGATAGTAGTGTATGTCCTCATTTAATATATACTGAATGCCGGCACTCCTTGGTAGAAACAGAAAGATTGGAAGGTATAACAGGTATTAGAACAGGGAAGGCAACTGAAGGTACTAGAGACAGAATAGGAGGGAATAGGAGACAGGTAGTAGGAGGGAGGAAATTGGGTAAAATAACAAAATAAAACAAACAAAAAAACATTTAAGGGAACCAGCAGTTAGCGTAATAGCTATGTTGCTGGACTCCTATGTAGTTGACCGCGGTTGATCCGGTGGCTTAGAACTCACCCCGGGAGCGTGTGCGTGCTTACCCAAGATCCCGAGAGGAGAATGGAGGAGAAGGGATTGCGGAGTGACCATCCCCCCTGGGGGGTGATTTTGGGGGGTGATTTTTCGCTTTTTGTCTCTATGTCTCCCTCTGTCTGTCTGGCGAGCACACGCGCCCTATAGCGAAAACCTCTAAAAAAAATAAATAAATAAAATAACAGAAACAGAAATGAAAAGGTATCTGTTGATAATGTCCATGGTAATATCCATGACTTTACTAATATGCACAGTGGGAAATATGCTTTGTATACTGTAAAAATGAACAACGATTAACTATAAATACAAAATATATTATTTAAAAATGCTGAAGAAGAATTTTAATCCTAAAATCCATAATCTCTGGTGGAAGTAATAGGAATAACAGGAATACTTAGAAATATTTATGTATAAATGAATTCAACAATATATTTTATGAAATAAAAACTAGGTACTTGAAACAGACTAGATGGAAATTTATGAATGAGAGTAGTTTTAATATAGATAACAGCACTTTCAGTAAAAGGTAGATTTATGGACCTCCCGCAAAAGTAAGAAAATAAAAAAGCTAAACAAATATTCTTTAGGAAAGACATTATAGATCTTATGAAAGTAGCAGGGTGCTATTGACACACAAAAAGATTAAATAAATTAGATTAAGAAAGAAGTCCAGAAATAGACATAAATACATATGGAAATATGTCATGTTAAAGAGCAAACATTGCAAATCACTGGGGTAAAGATGGAATTTTAAAATAAGTGCTTTTGTGATATATGATAAAATTTAGAAATAGATATCTCTCAGTACACATAAAAATAAACTGAATTTATTAAGAGTCTAAAGGCAAAAAACAAAAATTGAAACCAGAAGAAATATGGGTGAATTCCTCTTTAAATGTAAAATAGACAAAAAGTTTGTAGTATAACTTTATAGTGTGACAAAAATCCAGAGACAATGTAAGATTTACTTAGGATTTATAAATATTTTAAAGTTTTGCATATAAAAACTGCATAAATAAAATAAAATGATAACTGACAAACTAAGAGAAAATATTTAAAACATGTACCACAGAGAGCTAATATTCCCAATGTATAAAGAACTAAAAAAATTGAGGGTACAACAATCCAAGATCCAATAAGAAAGTACATATTTTTAACCTTCTTGCACTTTGCTAATTATCTTAGCCTTAAGGTTTTTGGCCACATAAGACCATGTTTCAATTTTGAATCGATGTGAGAAATTAATTTGGCAAGAAACTTTTTGATAGAAATAAAGATACATAATTATAACTGCACTAATTACAAATTACATTAAGAACGAAAAGTCAGAGGTGCTTTAAAGGACAGAGAGAGATGAGCTACTTGAGAAAACTGACATGTGAATTTAACACAGAAAACCAAAGCAAGTTGTGTGTGTGTGTATGGATGTATGTGTTAAATGTTCAGTCTAATAGAGTTTATAGATATGTATAATACATATCTTCTAATAGGTAATTATATCAATTATGAATTTATTAACTCAGGAGAAATGAATTTAATCATATTGACCAGAATCAATTTTAGGCAGAATTTAGAATATCTAGTGACTATATTTTGAGTGCCAAAAATCTTTCTTTAATTCTACCTTTAAAATCTAATTTTCTACTCTTTAAAGTCTGTTGTAGTATTTCCTCACGTACTGTACATGTTACCTGATTGATCATAGCTTCAAAGGCTATCTGAAGGGTTTTTGCATTCAGTAAGATACTTGATGTGTGAGTGCCATGGTTATGAAGGCTATCAGATCTTTCAAAAATTCATGAAACTGTGTGGTACTGTACCCTTACCCTGAGTACAAGGGCTGTCTTGTGCACATTTAGCTTAACCTAAAACATGGTTATGCATACCAATTACCTTATCATCCTTCGCACTGGATGAGTGAACAGTTTCTGAGCTATGTTATCTTTCCTCCAACTAACTGTACTCTAATTCAAAAATTCAAAATTTTCTGGTTGTTTGTAGCAGTTTAATTAGACTAAATAATATCCACTTACCCATCTTTAATGAAAATGAATTTAGACAAATGCTACAAAGCATTCCAGATGATAAATAAAATAGGTTTCATTTTTCAACTTCTTATTCCAATTTGCTTCCTAATAAGCTTGTTCATGTAAATTGCAGCAGTCATTCTAGTCTGGCTAATTTTATCAGCCACAGGGGAGATTATATCTAAAACTGCAAGATAATCATGACATTTAAAGCAAGATTGTTATTAAATGCTAGAATAAGGAAAAAGCTATCTATTTCCCTTCTCTACAGCATTTATAGTTTTGATTACTGAAATTAGGTAGGGATACTGAGTACATAAAGAAGAACTATACATGACTGCTATTGCATAATGCTGGTTTAAATTATTAGGGTTTAGAATAAATGATACAGGGCCCACAGGTGAAGTGGAAGTGGGGGCTTTGGATTCCACAGTGTCAACTGTGTAATTTGAGTCCCAGACCTAGCAGGTAGATTAAAAAAAAAAAAAAATGGATGCACATGTAGGTGTGTCCAAAATCCTGAGAGAAAAAAGGAGGTGGAGTTGCAGTGTGGTCATCCACCTTGAGGGAGAGGGGTCAGTTATTTCTCTCTCTCTCTCTCTCTCTGTATGTGTCTCTGGCATGTGCACAAGTGCGTGTGCCCTATATCATAACTATATATATATATTATATATATATATAATTAACAGAAACATTTTATACTTTGCTTGTCCTCATAAATTTGTATTCACTTAATTATTCTTGTAACTAATAAACTTTAAAAAAAGCTTGAAGTGTCCAGTCATTGAAACCAATATGAGGTTACTTTATGAAATGAGTATATATACACACTTCATTTTTCCTTTTGGTTAAGAGAATCATATTTGTTCATATTTTGTATACTCCAGTGGATAAAATGTATTAACATAAACAATTGATATTCTGATTTTTTCCGATTTTTATCTTTTTACTGTTGTTATGATAGGAATAATTAGCAAAAGATTTATCCCCTTAAAATGTCAAGTGGTCCATACAATATTATTAATCCAGGCAAAATGCTGTATAGCAAATCTCCAGGGCCTGTTAATTTCACATAACTAAAACTTTATATTCTTGAACTGAGTGAAGTAGATGGAACTCTGGGAGATTGAACTGCTCTATGTGTGAGTGCATATCTGGGCAAATAAAGAAAAGGCCGAATGATTTTCCCATAGTATGGAATACTGGCAAGAACTTTGAGACGGGTTGTATCTTTCCTGAGTTTGAGTCTGAACATTGCTACTTACAAACAATACAATTTTTGGAATTATGTTTTTGAATCTTTAAATAGCTTTTGGACTTGGAAGTACTGTGAAAATAGAGAAGATAAAGAAGTTTTTGTTGTTAAATATAGAGTCCTAAGAATATTTCAATTCATGTACGTTTTGACAGGATCCTATCTAACAAATATATTTTTTATGATATCTCATTAGGCAATTAAACTAGACATTAGATAATTGCTTTTTTAATATTATGGTGGCAATGTTATTTGAGAGAATTAGGAAGAATGTTACTAATATGGATATTTAGGGACCATCAGGTGGTATGGTGGTTAAGGTGCTGGACACGCCCACATGGCCCATCACGGTTCAAGTCCCAGATCTGGCGGCTTGCTTTCTCACTTTCCCTCTCTCTCTCTCTGTATCTCTTTCTGTTCAAATTAAAATAAATGAATGAATAAATAAAAAATTGAATAAATAATTCTTTAAAAAAATGGATATTTATATTAACACATTGGCTTAGAAATGTATACCTGTGTACATGAACATACATAGATTGTACATTAGACTATATACTAGAAACATTTATATTCAATCTCAGCTCTGTAACTAAGTCACTAGACTACAGGTTTCTCAAACTATACACAACAGTGGGCAATGGAGGGCTAACGAGAGCCAAAATAAAGATGCAAATTCATAACTCAGAGGTCCCAGCTTGCCCCATTTTAGTCAGTATGCTCTGCTTTTATCTTCTCAGGTGTCATGAAAGATTTACTACACAAAACTGTTCAAAGGATAAAAACCTAAGGATCCTGTGGCTCTACTCTCCTGTGATTAGAAAATTCTATGTAAAGCTCTTATGTAGAAAACTGAAAATCCGTGTAGAAATTTTACAAAAACAAATGCAATGACATAGAATATAAAGCCTTCATCTTTGTGATTTACTAATGTGGTTTGTTGGGTGTAAATTCACACAGATGACTTCTTCTGTTTCTGTACTCAAATGCTATAGTTTTTTGTTTTTTGTTTGTTTGTTTGTTTTTGTTTTTTTTTTTTAATGAGAGATTTTTGCTATTGGGTGCATGTGCTCGCCAGAAAGACAGAAAGCAAGAAGTCACCCTCTACTCCAGGAGTGATGGCCACATTGCAATTCCTTCTCCTAATTCTCCTTTCAGAATTTTGGGCACGCACACACACACCCAGCATGAGTTTTAAGCTGCTGGGTCCAGGGCTCGAACAGAGGTTGACTATGTGGGAATCCAGCAATGCAACCATTATGCCATCTGCTGGTCCTGTCAAGTCCTATAGCCTTATATTTATGACAGTGGGGCAGAGTCCATCAAAAAAGGTCTGGAATTGTTGGCAGGCAAAGTAGACAAAATAGGCATAAACAAACGGAATATCATTCAAAACAGAAAAAAGAGAGAGAAAGAGAGAGAGAGAGAGAGAGAAAACATAGGAAGATAATACTATAGAGAAGTATTATCTCTCTGGGAGAGCTAGGCATTATAAATTTAAGGAGGCAGAACTTGAATCCACAAGGAAAGAAGATCAAGATCTTTATCAGTACTCTTATAACATGGCTTCTAGTTGTAGCAACTGTCATCCCTGAGAGGTGGGAACAAGTGTTACTCAGTGGAAAAAGTGGTAGAAGTGAAATCTTTGTTAGTGAATATATTTTCTTCTTTTCATTGACTTCCTTCTAAAAACTACTGGTAAAATAGCAATTTTACCTAAGATTATTTCTTTCAGAAAAAAAAAAAGTTTGAAAGATAAAAATATTTGAGATACATGGCAAAAGTTATTAAAAGAGATAGGAGGGAACCAGCAATTAGCGTAATGGCTATGTCGCTGGACTCCCACGTAGTCGACCGCGGTTCGTGTCCCAGACCCGGTGGCTTAAAACTCATGCCGGGCGCGTGTGCGTGCCCAAGATCCCGAGAGGAGAATGGAGGAGAAGGGATTGCGGCGTGACCATCCCCCCTGGGGGGTGATTTCTCGCTTTCTGTCTCTATGTCTCTGTCTGTCTGGCGAGCGCACGCGCCCTACAGTGAAAATCTCTCCAAAAAAAAAAAAAAAGAGGATATGTCTAGAATGATACTGATCCTTACAAAAAAAGCAAAAGGCAAAAAGTATGTAAATCCTGAACCTCCAAAATTTTTCGTATGGTTTGGATATTAATGTGAATATTTTATAAACTTGGGTGGACAAATAGTTTGTGTACTTTAAATGAGTATTTTACAAGTGTGAGAGGGACTAAAAAAGGAGATGGGAGACCATAGTAAAATTCAGGATTTGTTTATATTCATTCTTTTTTTTGTTTGCTTTCTTTTTTTGGAGAGGTTTTTGCTATAGGGTGCATGTGCTCACCAGACAGAGAGAGACATAGAGACAGAAAGCGAGAAATCACCCCCCAAGGAAGATGGTCACGCCACAATCCCTTCTCTTTCATTCTCCTCTCGGGATCTTGGGCACGCACGCACATGCGACTGGCGTGAGTTCTAAGTCACCAGGTCCTGGACGTGAACTGCAGTCGACTACGTGGGAGTCCAGCGACATAGCCATTACGCTAACTGCTGGTTCCCTATATTCATTCTTTAAACATCAGTTAAATGCTTACCGTATGCCAGTCTCTGGTAGGAATAACAGGAAGCATAGAACATCCTACCTGTTATCAAATAACACAGTGTGTGGGATATAGAAGAGGAAAAATGAAATGTAATAATTAAGGTACACAATGAGAGCTTAACAAAATGCTGTGTTTGCATAAATGTAAAATACTTTCTCATTATTCATTTGATATGATTTAACACGTAATGGGTCAGAGAACTTTAAATGTTCATATTCAGATGTGGACAAAATATAAATGGACAATTCCAAAGTAATAAGTCAATTGGACTTAAATAAATGTCCTGCCTATTACTGTTCTCAATAGCAGAGTATATGTTATGTTGGAAAAAAAGTCAACATGAAGGTTTAAGATAAGAGCATAGGGACTGGCAGGTGGCACGTGATTGAAGCACTGGATTCCCATATGGTTAAACACGGTTTGAATCCTAGACCTGGCAGATTGCTTTCTCGCTTTCTCTCTCTCTCCCTCTGTCTCTCTCTGATCAAATTAAAAAAATAATATTTTTAAATCTAGTATAATAGGGAATGAATTGATTGCCCTGTCTTCGAGTGCTGTATAATTACACTGGAACTTATTGTTTCACTTCTTTTTAAGCAATTGGTTAAACTTTGATTGATGATTGTTCTTTTTTTTAAGCAACAGAAGTAAAATATTTTTCCACATTATTTATTATTTGTTTTTTGTATATACTTTCAATCATATTGTTTGACTCACAATGAGACCATTTCGATATGTGCACATTTCTCCCCAGACCCGTTGATCAAAATATCTTTTACAGATAACGCCACACCTCCCCGTCCCGTCAATGCTCTACCTCCATATCCCTTTTCCAAATGTCCTTCGTTAGGCCCCACTCCTCCACGTACACCTCGTCTGACATTCACACCCATCTCTTGTGTTTGTTCAACCGTAATAAAATATTTCTTAGAATTAGTATTATATCAGAGATGCTGACTCAAGATACCATTCTTCATTGGCAGAATTAGAAAAACTTGATGTAATACATTTTGCCAATTAGGACAACTACTAAATTCCAGCACATAGACTTCTATTTTCTATTGATTTTTTAAAAATAAAGCAATGAGGTTTATTATATATGATTGGTTGAGGTTTAAATCAATTTATAATGGATCCCATCTGTGCTGATTAGTGCTGCATTCTTATCCTAGTTAGTGTCATGGCAGTAAAGGGGCATATTAAGAGATCAACAGGATTTGAAATGACACATAGTTTGAAAGTCAGGATTGGTCACACCTTATTGGATGTTACTAAAAACTATATTGTTAGCAGTGGAAGTGTTTTATATATATTATATATAATATTATGTAATATATATTATATATAATATATAAAGACAAATAAATATATATTTTAAATATATAAAAATATGAATAAATACACACATATACTTATACATATGTAACACATAGTTTGAAAGTCAGGATTGGTCACACCTTATTGGATGTTACTAAAAACTATATTGTTAGCAGTGGAAGTGTTTTATATATATTATATATAATATTATGTAATATATATTATATATAATATATAAAGACAAATAAATATATATTTTAAATATATAAAAATATGAATAAATACACACATATACTTATACATATGTATGAGTAGAGATAACTCTAGTTTTTTCTTTTTTAAGAAATTATAAAATTAATTTTATTCATTATCATTATCATTATTTTTTAAATTTGACCAAATAAAGGCAGAAAAAAGGAGAAAGAGAGAGAGAAAGTGAGAAAAGAAGCCACCAGGTTCAGGACTTGAACCACAGTCATCCATGTGGAAGTTCAGCACTTCAACCCTGGCCACCTGCTGACTCCTCTTTAGTTTATTTCTGAATTATGAGTTTAAGAATGATAGTAGAGGGACCAGCAGTTAGCGTAATGGCTATGTCTCTGGACTTCCATGTAGTTGATCGCGGTTCGAGGCCCGAACTGGGTGGCTTAAACTCACGTCAGGCGCGTGTGTGTGCGTGCCCAAGATCCCAAGAGGAGAATGGAGGAGAAGGGATTGTGGCGTGGCCATTCCCCCTGGGGGGTGATTTCTCGCTTTCTGTCTCTCTGTCTCTCTCTGTCTTTCTGGTGAGCGCATGGGCCCTATAGCAAAAACCTCTTTAAAAAAATGATAGTAGATAAATTTTAAAATAGCTAAGTTTTTTTATTTTTAAAATTTTTATCTATTATTATTTTTCAATTTATGTTTTCACTGTACATCTTTACAGTGTACACCGTGTTTGTTCCCAGCATGAATACAGTACATGTTAGTCAAGTCAAAGACATTACCATGTATATTATCATAAGCAAATAACATTTTTATATGCAATACCATACTATTTTCCTTCTTCCAGATCTCTAGTTTGGCTCTACGCTATTGAGATAATTTTCATTGGTCATTTTACTCATTTCCTACAAGTCTTGAAAGCATCTGAAATAGCATTTATTACCTTTTAGCAATTACAAACTTATGCTGCTACCTCTCCCATTAGACAAATATATTTTAGAAGACGAAGAAAATTACTTACTGGGAGATACAATTTCTTGCTCATAATTCAATTCCCAGCATATAACAGGCAAGATTTTAACATTTTTTTAGTAAGAGAGACAGAGAACAAGTGCTGGAGAAGAGACAGAGAGTTTAACGGACAGAGTCTGGCAGTCATGATCCTCTGTCCCAGCTTCCTAGTTAGTTAAGTTCATAGTGTGCTCTACCATGCCTGACCTGTTCAGGTTGGGCTAGGAACTGATCCCATGCCTCCCATGTGCCCCAGCCTCACATAGTACAACCTGACTTCTTATGTCATCACAGTTGGCCATAAATACCTTTTATCCATAAGTGAAAAATGTCTATAAATACTAACAATGGCACTGGTGAAACACAAAGATATTTTCATGTCATCTTAGGATTTGGTTGGTAAGAACAATATTTAAAGAATTCTATCATTTCCTTGTTCAGCAATGAAGCACTACATTCCTTTTTTCTCTATCTTATACCACAGAGTTTTGCCTGACATTGACCAAGGTTGAATATAGCCAGAGGCTTGAACAAGAAATCTGTGTTCTTGACAGCTACTGGAGATTTTGGATTTCCTCTGAGAAGCAGATCTTATGATTTGGAAGATACACCCAAATGAGGGACCAGCAGATGAATGGTTAAGTCACTGAACTCCCATGTAGTTGACCATAGTTTGAGTCCTAGACATGTTAGTCAAGTCAAAGACATTACCATATACATTATATGGCTTAAACTCACACCAGGTGCATGTGTGTGTGTGTGTTTGTGTGTGTGTGTGTGTGTGTGTGTGTGTGTACAAGATCCTGAAAGGAGAATGGAGGAGAAGGGATTGCAGCATGGCCATTCCCTCTTGGGAGGTGATTTCTTATTTTTTATCTTCTGTCTGTCTCTCCAGTGAGCTCACACACACTATAACAAAAATCTCTCTGTCTCTCAAACTAAAAAAATAAAATAAAGATAAACCGCAATGAGAATAAATTCAACCCAATCCCAAAAAGCACTCAGAACACAGGGTGATTTAATGCTATTGCACTCATTTGCTTTTAGAAAAATTCTCATAATACCTGGAACTGATACAGTTTTATTGAGAGATTATTCAAGGATTCTTAGAGGAGGAACATTGCTATAGATTGGTAAAGTAAGAAGTGTGCAGTACTTAGAATTTTATGGGCATGAGGCTGTGCATAACCAGCCTAGAAGATGAAATAGAGGGGGCAGTGGTAGGTTTTTCTGGAAAACCACTTTCTACTGAGTTGCTATCGCCAAAATGACAGACAAAATGAAGGGATTTATCACAGATTGTCATAAGCAAACTAACTTGCATATTACTCTCATAAACCATGTACCTGTTCCACTAGAATACTATGTACATGGAGGTTTTTATTGCTGTATGTCAAGGAAAAAAAGTAAAAGCACTTTAGAGAAGGCCGAAAGGTGCCTGGAAACTCTATGATAGAAGCTGAAGCAATAGTCTACAGGGTGAAATTTTCTTCCTCCAAACAAACCCAATCCTGCCCTAAATGCTATTTAACTGAGTGGATCATTTCCAATGAGATTATCAAGAATAATCTTCTTTACTTAGAGTCAACAGATTATAGTTGTTAATCGTATCTATACAGTAGCTTTTCATAAATACTTCGATTAGTTTTGGTTGACTATATCGCCAAGTTGACACATAAAATTGACCATCATACACATAATATAAGGAAGAAGACAAGGCTTTCCTCTCTCAATACTCTTTTCCAATCTTAGAAATTCTAGCTAGTGCAATAATGCAAGAAACAAACATAAAGTTTACATATGTTGAAAAGGAAACAAAATAACTGTCTTTATTTACAGTTAACATGATTGTGTACGTAGAAATTCTCCAAGTGTTTAAAAATTTTTTCTGCACTAATAAGCAAGTTTATCAAGGTCATGAAAAGCAAGATCACTTGCTTTCCTTCCACCAGAAATAAATGCTTAAAATGTAAAATTCAAAAACATTTTATCATTTATAATAGTATGCAAAAAATAACACAGTACATATCTAACAAAAGTGCAGAATATGTATTTGGAAAACTGTAAAACACTGATAAAAGGAATCAAGAGTCTCAATAAATGGATAGCTAATCTCTGTTCATAGATAAAAAGATTAAATCATGTGAAACTGTCAAGTATATCATGTATAGATTCGATGTGCTCCCAATCCAAATTCTAGCAGGAATTAAAATATTTTTTATTTATGTACTTATTTAAATGACATGTAGTAATTATACATATTTGTGGGGTATAACATGATTTTTCAGTGGAAGGATACAATGTGTAATGATTAAATCATGGTAAATAGTATATGCTTCATCAAACATTTGTCATTCCTTTTTGTCGATAAAATTTCTAATCATCTTAGAGCTACACAGTAAATTAGTCAATATTTATCCTACTGTATACAATGATAGAAATTGTTCTTATATATCTGTAATTTTGTTTCTATTAATCAGCATTTCTCTTTCTCCTTCCTATGGTTCTCAGTCTCTAATATCAACAGTTATTCTTCAACTCTCCACTTTTAAGAGGTCATTTAAAGAAATTTCTACATATTACTGAGAATATGTGGTATTTCTCTTCATGTGCTTGGCTTATTTCACTTAACATAATGTCCTCCATGTATGCTCACTTTACTTCATATGACAGAACTGTATTATTTTTAATTGCTTAATAGTTTTCTTTTGTGTGTGTGTATATATATATATATATTTTAGATACAACATAAAGAGCTCAATCTATGAAAGAAAGTAAATCAATTTATTAAAATATTTTCTTTGAAACACATTGTTGAGAGAAAAGAAATTTCTTCAATTCTTTTTCCTTTATAAACGTTTTTCATAAAGTAGCCCAATTTAAACATTATAAAGTTCATAGACCACAGGTTCTCTATATATGTGATCAATTATTATTTTCATACAATATCTAGTTTTTCAAAGTCCCTTGTGATTTTTTTCATTTTTGACTTCATCTCACACCATTTTTAACCTTTCTTACTATGTCACAGACTTTCTCTCTTTTTTCCATTTTTAAATATTTTCATATTTTTAAAATTTACATGTAATCACTTTACATCTTTGTAACATGGCTTTATTTCAGCATGAATACAGTGCATATTAGTCAAGTCAATGATATTACCATATACATCAACAAATAAGATTTCATTTTTGTGTCTGTTAAATGTTTTTTTTTCCCCCCTGACGCCCTCTCCTTCTCGTACTCTATTATTCACCCTCTCCTTCACTGACTCTAGTATCTACAATTCTGCTCTCTGCTATTATACCTTCCAACCTTTCTGTTTCTGCTACAGAGTGCAGACATTCAGTATATATTAAGTGGGGACATATAATGCCTGTTTTTCTTAGTCTGGCTTGCATCACTTAGAATTAAATCTACAGTTGTCTATTTTACATCAAATATCAGAGTCTCATTGATTTTTATTGCTGGGCAGCATTCCATAATGCATATGTACCACTTGTTTTTTTCAATCCATTCATCTGCTCTCGGACATTTGGGCTGATACCGAGTCTCAGCAATTGGGAATAATCCTGCAATAAACATGAATGTGCAAGTGTTTTTCCAACTGAGGGTTTTCTTGTCCTTTCAGTAGAGAGCCAGGAGTGGAATTACTGGGTCTTATGATAGTTCTATTTGTAGATTTTTGAGGAAGTGCTATGTTGTTCTCCACAGTGGATGTACTAATTCATATTCCTACCAAAGATATAAGAGGTTCCCTTTTCACTGCAGCTTCACCAGTGTTTATCATTCTTTATTTTAATCTTAGCCATTTTGACTGAGGTTCAGTTGTATCCCATTGTGATTTTGGTTTGCATTTCTTTTATGGTAAGAGATTATTATTTTCATATGCTTTTTGGCTATTCATATGTCTCTTTGGAGAGTTGTCTGTTCAGCTCATTTGCCCATTTTTTAATTGGGTTATAATTTTGTGGGTAAGCCCTTTGAGTTCCTTTGTATCCTCAGTCTCTTATCTGAGCTACAGTTTGCAAATATATTTTCCCATTCTCAGGGTTGCCTCTTCAGTATTTTTCCTTTTGCTGTGCAAAAGCTTTTTAGCTTGTTGTAGTTCCACTTGTCTACTTGGGAGATTATTGCCTGTGTTGTGGGGGTCTTATTTAAGAATTCTTGACCTCCTCTGACATCTCCAAGAGTTTTTCATGTTTTCCAGAAGAAGTTGTCAACTTCCAGCACTAGTATGTAAGCTCCTTGAGGAAGATACTTTGTCTTTTTAAAAGAAGGCATAATATCTCAATTGTAAAATGTGAGTAAAGCAGCAATTATAAATTGCTTTTTATTTTCAAAATATTTTCAAAGCATAAAATAGAAAATAATGTTGTCTTATAAATAATTATAAATAAATAATTATATAACATGTAGTTATTTTGGCAAAGATATGTTATTTGAAATATAAACATTATAAAACAGTATATGGACATCAGAATTAAATTTACTTTAGACAGATACAAAATTTGGCATTTATTTGGGAGCTAAATTATAATTGAACTCTGAGGAAAATAAGAAAATACAAATTGCAGTAATTTGAATGAAGATTAGTGTTCAGGGTGATAAAATCATGAATTGAGTTAGTTGAGTTTAAGGTGAAATCATTTTTTGGAAGAAAGTAGTGCAGAAATCAATTGTTGCTCTGGAAAAGAAATACATTCTGCTTGAAAGCATATAAATATGTACTGGTATTTTTAGCGCAGAAACCTTTTAGTCACCTAGATTATGTTTGATTTTATCTCTTTGTTCAGCAGATCTAAAGCATGCATTGTGAAATTGTCATGTACATTCATCTTACGAATAGTTGATAACTACTAGAAACACAAATGTTCATATACATAATTTAAACTGATGTATGCTATATATTTTGTAAACTAAATGAAAGAGAAGAAGAAAAATCAATTTATCAATACTTACATTTGTGCAAAAGGCCTTTTAAATTAATATCGACATAACTTTTTGAAAGTAGTTGATGTTATCTTTCAGAAAGTCAGACATTTGGCCTTACAGCCTGTTAAGTATTGACAAGGAATTATGTAGGAAATAGACTCCATATTATTTCACTAACCTTACAACCTGAAAAACATCATTTTGTGTAGAGCATAAAATAGTAGGGTAACAAAAAGCAATGACTTTAGTTTATTTCTACTTGGGAAATATTGCTTCCTTTCTGGATACATTAGTTTTCTATTGCTTCTGTAGCAAATTACCACAAATTTAGCAGCTTAAAACAATACTAGTTTATTATTTCACATTTTGTAACACAGAAATAGGACCATAACCATGATGTACTGGGTTTCCTTGTTCTGAGGGAAAGAAATTTTTGCAAGGTAGAAATCACAGTGTCACAGACAGCTTCTCACCTGGAGCTAGGATCATCATCCAAGCTCATTCAAGTTGTTGGCAGAATTCAGCTCCTCGATTTAATTTCTCTAAGTACTGAGGTGTTTTCCCCTTTATCTTCAAAGCCAGCAGGAGAAATTTCTTTACATTATAAAATCCCTCTCATGCTTTGAGCCCCTGACTTCCTCTGTCTCTGACCTCTAGACCCAGATTTAAAGGGCTCATGTAATTAGGTCATGCCTGACTGTATAATCTCCCTTTCTTAAAGTCGACTCTGACATAAAAATATATCGTGGTCATGGCAGTGAATCCATCAAATTCACCATACCTAGAATTATGGAGAGCATATATACTAGGGGCATCAATTTAGGGAGGCCATCTTAGAATTCTGCCTGAGTTTTCAGTAATGTAACCCGTCTAAAATACTTAATCTTTCTTTTTCCTAGTTAAAAAAATATTTAAATTCAGTTACATCCAAGAATAAATTTTAAAAATACTTTTGCTTTAT